>NW_027509411.1:1613811-1741544 GCF_048541705.1 Temnothorax americanus
AACACTGTGTTATCACAAATGTTTATCTTTCAACAAGGTGCTATACAACAAACTGTGTACACGTGACACATACGCTCGATCGTTCCGATGTTCCTGCTGAAAATCGGCAGAAGTCCGCTCATTTTTTGACAAACTCCACCCGACGAAATACCATGTAATATATTAAAACATATTATGTAACATAAACGTGTGTGTATATACTAGGATGCCTTACGAATCTCAATTTACATTGAGACCTCCATACAATTGTTAATTGATAACAAATAAATTTCAAGTTATTTTACATCATTAACTATTAAATGCACAATTGGCTCAAGGGAAAAATAATTAAACGAAGAATTTAATTCCCTTAGAACGTGAAAAAAAGAAAAAAATGTACATTTGTGTGATTTGCTCTAATAAATATATATTCATATAAATATATCTCGAAATATATTTACTCAATTATATCGGAGATGATTACGTGTGATCTTTCGTAGTAATTTAAAAAAAGATGTTCGTTACATTAATAAATGATGTAATTATGCAATAACAAACGATTTTTCTCTTACGAAAAATGGATAACGTAAACGAAAGACGAATAACAATGTGTACATACGTATGAACCAAACATTATAAGAAAGAAGATTCGTGAATACAATATTCGTAAGACTACCAATCTGTCTACCTGTTCTGGAGACAAGAATAAAAAAAAAAAAAAACTGTCATTCTTGGAATATTCTATTCTTCAAGTCGGTTGAACTGTTCTGACGACATTAAATTCTTAGTTCGAGGTATAGTTTGTGGTAGACCCAAGGGACGGTAATTCTTTTATTACAAAAGTTGTATTTGCAAACTGTTTATGAAATAGTCAGCGAATCTTCGTTACGTCGTTCGTCGTTGAGGTTTCTGTCCTTTAATAACAACTGGCCGGCCTTTTATGAAACCTCGCTTACGCCGTGCATTCTGAAACATCAATGCCCGACCCCCCATAACTTCAACTACGTTTCCTGATCAATCGATGCGTAACGATAAAAACGGCAAAACGATACGAAAAATCGTACGAATAAAAAAAGATAAATCTATTATTCTTTACCTTAAGACTTTATCATAAATGTAATATATGCATACCAACCTTTTTGCTAATATACGAATTCGCACGGCGTGTGATAACTCGCTCGGAAATCGGAATTCTTGGTCTATTAAACTCCGCTGGTTTCTTCACCCTACGAACGTGTTTCGAGATTAATATCAACGCAGGACAATAACAGGAAAGTAGTGATACATTTAATTATAAGAGAAAGCTATCACAATTCACCTGTAAATCCTGACAAGCCAATGCTCAGTGGTGTAAGCTTCCTCCAGATATGTTAAGTGGAAGTTCTTATTGCCTATTTCCGCATTACGAGTACGATCGTAACCGTAAGGCGACCGATAGTCTATTTTAACGTCCCCGAACCGGTAGTAACTCAGCTTGTACATCAGTGAGTTCAGTAGAGTTGGGGAGCCTTCAGAATCGACGCGGAATTCCCCCCTTTCGGTGAAATAATCACTCTCACGAATGTCCTGGGGATGTTCGCCTTCGGCGATACGGACCATCCATAAGAATTTGTTGATATCGTCACCACTATATCCAATCATCCCGCCAAAAATGATCAACACGTAGTCCACATCCAGGGACGTCATGATCTCGTAAGCAGCACTTTCGTTCGAGCTCATCGCTTTACCGACCAGAGCTATGTGCGAATTATTCCATGTATTATTGTCCACGAGGGTAGTTCTGCAAAAGGGAAATTGACGTAGCAATGTCAAATCGCTTTCACATATATATTAATTTAAATACATATGACCTTATAAGTGTTGTACCTGTTAGCCATACCAGCAATCTGGTATCCGTAATCCCACCAGCTCATGACTCTCGCGTCATTGGCCGTGTTTTGGGCTAACCAATAATAAGCCTCTCGAAAATCGTCCAGTATAGCCCTGCCGCCGTCGTTACTGTAAGATGCCAAAACGATAGATGGACTAGAGTAAGCGTTGCTGGTCACCCACGTGCAGTGCACGGTAAACATCATCAGCAGCATCAGCATGCCGATGAGAACAACGTTACGGAGATTGGGACCTAATCCGTCACCGTTGCCTTTTGACCTTTCGTGCTTCATTCTACGAAGTTTACCGGCTTTATCGTATAAAGCTCTACCGGGACTTCTCTCTCTTTCTTCCTCGCTCTCCTCGTTGCTCTCGCTACCGTTGTTTCCGTCCCTGTCCTCCTCTTTGAAGAACAGTTCCACGAGTCTGCTGACAGCAACACCGGCCAGCATACACACCACCGGAGTCAAGGTCAACATAAGCCTTACCATCACACCAGCGAAATAAACGGCACTTATGGCGTACAGTACGACTGCAAAGAAGATCGAATATTAGTTATCGTTAATGATATTTTATCCCAAGACATATTCGAGGATCGCGAATTCTTACCAAAGACACGTTCATCATTGACGTGTGTAATGCAGTACCAAAGACCGACCGGGAACAATGCGACAAGAACATGCAGATCAAAGAAAAAGCTGAACCAAGTTGTCGGTTGATGTTCCGATACAGATGCTATTATAGGGATATGTATCTTGGCATAACCGGTATCCCACAATGAGTAAAATCTACCGCTCCAGGGGGCGACGACGCCGGCGTACGTTAATACGATCAGAATGAATAGGAGCATAGCAGTTGTTACAGCCACCACACCACCGAAATATTTCATCTCGGACTTAGTAAGTACAGTTCTTAAGTATCTGGAATCAGAGAAACCGCGATATGAGTACACTGCAATTGGCGTGTTTCCAAAATGTCTGGGTCAATTCTCATCAATGTAATTTTTGGATGAAAAATATGCTATACAGACATAGACGCAAATTTTTTCGGTGTTATAAACCAATAGTTGCAGGATAGTATAAGTAAAATTTTCCAAATTAAGATAACTATGGAAGCATTATTTGATATTGTTCGGCATTGGATATGACAATAAAGTTTGAATTCACTATTAAACTTTATATAATTGTAAGTCTTTTAGTTTGCACTATTTTTACACATTCTGTTAGCAATAGACTTTAATCAAGTCCTTTATTTCTGTTTTATCTTTTATCCTCGTGATTATCAATTTAGACAGAAAGAGGCAATTTTAATCAACCATTGAACTATTTGTGGATGCATTTTATCCATGTATTGGATGTAAGTATTGGCATTTTACTATATATTTATGCTTGCAGTTGAGAGTTCAGAAGCTAGTGAAATATGTTGATAGTCTAGCAAAATTTTATAAACATTTTAGAAACATGCGGTTGTATCACTACAGATAGATAATGTAGATTAAAATAATGCAAATAACAAGTCAATTAACATTATAGAAATACAATACATACCTAAACGCTGCTACAAAGATTATAAGACCGAATACACCACTCGCTGCCATGTGCTCGGAAGTTCTAATCGGCTGAAAACCGACGAACGGTATTTGCATACTCAGTAAAAGTCCAAGAACGTAAAACGTGGTATAACTGGTAAATAACCGATTGCTAAAGCGATTAAGAACCAGTAAGGCAAATACATGGAGTGGAATCAGATTGATAATGAACACGTATCCACCCCATGCCGATACCATGTAAAAGTAAGACAGGGCAGTTACACTCGCCCAGAAGATCGAGCCGGTTTTGACTGATTTAACCCAAAGATAGTAAGTAATTTGCAATGCGAAGATCGCGATTCCCTCGTTGTCGTAACTGCCGGCTACGGATCTCGAGATGTAGCCAGGTACAATGGCGATAAAACAAGCGGCAAACAAGCCAGCTCCGGCACTCCATATTTCCTTCGTTAATAAATACGTCGATATGGCAGTAAGGCCACTAAAAATTGGAGCTAGGAATACACATATGTCTCTTATATGCACGGGTATGTTCAGAGAGTGCAGTATGTAGTGTATCGATCCAGATGTTATCATGAGCCCAGGATAGACGGTTCCGCCAACAATCCGACCCAATGGATACCAAGCCCGTTCGTCGAACCAATTTAGAAAATTGTAGAATCCATGCTGCACCATATATGCCGTCGCTCTGTAGTTGAACCTGAATTTGAAATACATTTATCACATCTCAACCAGATAAAAATTCAGCGTTGTTTAATGTTTTGTTTCTTAAAATGCTATTTATTTTGTCGAAATAAATCAATGTACAGGCAATTGAAGAAACAAGATAGAAGTTAACAAATTATAAATTATTTAATCCATCAATACTTAATTCCCCCACATGTTTCCATTTAAGTACGAAATGTCGTCCGTTATCTCGCGCTCTCGTTACATAACGGCAAAATATTACAACGAGAATTTATCGTCCCTTCATGGGATACGATAACACTCGGCACGGTTGAACGACCGCGCGCCGAATACCTACCAGGGATCGAATTCGTGTATGATGCTCTCGAAGCGTATGACCGCGAAGAGCCTCGAGGCGAAGCCCGAGATCCAGGCGAGCAGGAGAACGGTGAAGGTGATGAGGGAGCTGAAGCCGGCGTTGTTCATCAGCGTGGAGGACTTCATCTGCTTGATCGTCGACCTTTTGTCGGGGAACATGACCTTCGCGTTGGCCGACGACATGGAGGACGAGGACGATGACGAAGAAGACGGGGGCAATTGCTGCTGCTGTTGCTGTTGCGACAACGACGACTTGTTCGGCAACATGTTTTTCTGTTGCCCCGCGTCCACCACGAGCGTGGATTATTAGACGTACGACACCGTATATATATATCCGCGTTATCGATACTCACAACGTGGCGTTCGCCATATGTGCATCAGAACTTGCTCCGCGGTCCCGCGCGCGACACACGTTGCGCGAGTCGTAAACGGCGCGCGACGAATTATCAAATGTCTCGCTACACACCTAAACTCCTAAACCTCTCGAAGGCTAGGACACGTCGAACGCCGGCTACGTGTTAAACATGACTTCCATGTGCTTCCAGCGTAGCAGTCGCCAGTGTTACCAGGTGATCTGTGCGACCTCCCCCTAGGCTTATTTTGTTTCCCCCTAGAAATGTCCTCTATCCGAGTGAAGTTTTCGAACGCAGCCATAATCGACTTAACCTAATTTTTCGTTACATATCTTTTTTTATATAAAAATAGAATCTGTGTACGGAGCGTGAATCGGACAGCAGCCTATTGTTTTGAAATCAATGCAATTGTTGTTGCAGAACATAATCATTAGAGGAAGGCCTTCCGGGGCATTAGGGCTATTTTTAAGGAGAAGAAGAAGTAACAGAAGAATTATTATATATATATCATAAATAATAATATATTATAAATAAAATACATCGAGAGACTCAAATGTTCTCCAGTAAGGCCAGGTTGATAAAACGCACAGGGAAGAATCCTATTGGGCGTTATGATTTTTTAAAGCTATTGGCCACTGAATATAATACAACGTCGTCTAAAGGTAAAAAGATTAACGCTGTTTAGTATCTCGCTTACAAAAAGATGTTCTATCAATAAAATATATTACATTTCTCGCATGTTCAATAACAATAATAAATCGTGTTTCAAATTATTAGACGCGCAGGAGCAAGTACTGGCAAACTTAGCGAACTTTGCCTATGACCCTGTAAACTACGGATACATAAGGCAGCTAAAAGTAATCGATATATTTCTCAACGCCTTGTCCGAAAGCAATCCAAAGTTGGTACGTTTTGGCGTCGCTGGTCTCTGCAATTTATGTTTAGGTAAGCATATTTATAATACAGATAAAGAATCACGTAATATTTGCTGCATTATACGTAATACTGTTCTTTCAGATGCAATAAATAAGATATACATCCTGCGTAATCGAGGTGTCGAGTTAGTATCATCGTTACTTTTTTCTGAAGATGAGGAAATCTTGCTCACAACAATTACTACCTTGATGTTCTTGGTCACATCTGAGTCGGTAGAGGAGATAACATCGCCCAAAATAATTAAACGCATGCGGGAACTTTCGGATGTGTCATATGAACATACGCGTGTTAAAAACATGGCAACTTTGTTCCTGGACGACTATTGTAAAGTGAATGACGCGGAGAAAGCGAAGAGAGAACTATAATTAGCCTGTTTGTGAAAAGTAAATAAATCTACTTTATTAAATAGTTAAATCTAATGCTCCTTATTTATAATTAAGCGCTCCATTCTATAAATCGATAAATTTGTAACTTGCATGTGTAAGAGATAACATCATGAAGCTAATTCGATTCTTTGCCGGGTTTCTCAAAAACCACTCTGTAAGAACTTCCAAAATAAGATCGTTTGCTGATACAACAATGAACAATCTGAGAGAGGGAGACCAAGTGTCAGTTTTAAAAGTGATAACAAATGACGACATACTTAAGTTTGCTGAATTGACAGGCGATCATAATCCGATACACACTGAATCAGCAAGAAATATTGCGCATGGTGCTTTGCTTAACGGCCTAGTTTCAGGCTTAATTGGTACAAAGTTACCTGGTGCAGGTACCATAGTTATTGAACAAAATCTCACGTTTCCTAAACCGTGTTATGCTGGCGATACTGTAGAAGTCATAATAAAAATTACATCGGTGAGAAAAATCATTAAATGTGCGTACATGTGTATTGCTAATGGAGATAGAATAGTATTAGAAGGAGAAGCAAAACTTATGAGAAAGATATTGTAATATACTTACATATAATATTGTGTCTATAATATTTTATTATTTACACATACTGTAAAAATATTTAATATTTAGTATATAGAATTATGAAAATAAAAATTATTTAATAAAAATTTAATGAAACAATAAAATTTTTCTGTTACAAGATGTGTATGTATAGATACTTCTTTATTGATCTCTTGATAATTGTAGAGAATAGATATTTATATGTAGAGTTTACAATTATTCTTTAAAAGTGTTCTCTTTACAATCGTATCTGAATATCATCGAAATTTAAGTTAAATATTGGCTGTTGCAAATGCACATGGTATATCTCGATCATAAATACAAACAATTAAAATGGAACTCTTACTAAAATCTGAGGTTTTGCTTAGCAAGCATTCCAAATGTGGCCCATGGAAGCATTGCGACACAATATAACTTTAAAGATTTAAAGCATCGGCCGTACATTCGAGTGGAGTTTTGTGAGGTAATAGGTGATACAGTGAAGTTCTGCAGAAAGAAATCTGCAGTGAGTATAAGCAATTTAATTTAATTATTGACAAATGATTACGGATATTTCTCAGAAAAAGGTATGCTTCTCGTTTTATCTCTCCAATTATTTTTTGGAATCATTTAATATAAATTAATCTGGCTAATATAGTTAAGATTGAACAGAAAGCGATGTTAAAATAATAACAGCAACCTACATTCCAGGTCAAAATGTATTTAACATTAGTGATGGCTCTTTGCATATCGTATTCTTACGCAGAAAGTAATAGTACTGTTACAAGTACTATTAAGCCACAATATAAGTCTCCAAATACAAAAGAACAGTCAACCGGTTGCGTCTGTGCCGTATTCTTAAGCGGACAATTCAAAAAAGGCAGCAAGGAGCAACCTAAAGGATATCCTGCACTTCTCCATGAACATCCCGATCCGCTTCCATGTAATACTGTCGGGAACAAACTTTGCATCAACAAATGTCTCGATGCTGTGAGTTTTTAAATTTTTATTCTCGTAAGGAATATTATATATTTTTTTTCCATGATATTTTTAAGCTGGAATATTTGTTAATAATGAAAGATTAAAATATTTCACAGATAGTAAAACATTTACCAAATAGTCCAGCAATTCTCTGTGCTTCTATAGATCGTGATTGTCACAAAGAAAGGGTGAGCATACACATGCACATATAACATACACATATAAATTAATATTTATTATATCTTTATTTGAAATTGTGTGTTATAAAAACAGAATTATTTCGTGTAGTGAAACCATACGATATTTCTTTGCAGGCTTATCTCTTTATCAAGAATTGCAAAGATGAGTGGACAAATACGAATCTGTCATCCGGTAGAGAATATTGCTGTAAAGATGGCACGCCATATAAATGTTGATTAACGTATATTTATAAGATAGCATCTCTGTAAGACAACTATAGTTTGTAACTTTGACAATTCTAATAGCAATTTCTAATAAATGCATTAACTTGACGCCCATAGTACTTTGAATATCCCACCGCTTGTCTAAATATAGCTTGTCGATCATCAGATACGCTCTACAAAGACACGCAGGAATTCAGCACGAATATCTCAAACCATCCTTCTATATTTAGACTTCGAGGTGTGAGAAATTTTGTGTACGCGTCAGTCTGGCAATTCATAAAACTATCGGAGTAATATTAAGGCATATCCCGAACCTCCACTTTGCATCACTAGGTCAAGTTCAAGCGTAACCTCGGGAACTTCAATCGGATTACAATGTCAGCTTTAAATTACACAATCATACTATTTATCGTTGCAATTTTACGACCGCTCAAAGTTTGGTCGACTACCTGTGAATATATTAAAACGATTAAAACCAACCGGTGTCATACAGTCATAAGCGCCACGTTTTATAGATACTAGCAAAGACGCGTGATACACGCGCACCATAGGGAAACAATACGAGAGATTCCGTGGTGGTCGAATACGCAAAATGTGCGCACGAGTTCTGACGTGTCCGCTGTGCTCGCAACCCGGATTCTTGACGTTTGACGCGTTACGAGCCGGACTTGTAAGTGTAGCGACTCGACCCCTCATATGTCCCGTCTGTAATGAGGTACTGTTAGGCATAGATAAATTAACTATACATCTATTTGCTCACACAATCAATCTGAGCAGCGGTACAGCAGAACCGTCTAAATTTGCGGATGTTGCTGCCGCCGATGGGCATCTGGTCGCCGTCCATAACGCGCACAACGTTGCTCCACAGGACTGGGATACATTGAAGCAATTAGGCAAAGCTGTAAGTGGCAACAACAGGACTTGCATAGAGCCGTCAGATTCTGGTGTGTCGAATGTAGGGAACGATGTCTCTGTTGTAAACTCTCAGCCTAAAACGCAAAGCCAAAATTCATCGATGAGAGGCGCGAGTCAATCAGATTACAGTCGTAACGTGAACATCCTTCCGCAATCAGACGGGAATCACAACGCAGCCCAGAGAACGACCGCAAATCTGCAACAAGGAACATTGGAAAAAAATTGTGCGACGCAATATTTTTGTAACGACAATATCAAACACTTGAACGTACCCCAGGAATCTATACAGGCGGAGAAAACGGCTATATCGGATTTAATTATTGCGACAAAGGTGGCAGGGACTGTAGATGCCAATATCTATCGAGATATTGGAAGGGAATGCATCGAATCGAACAGCGGCCAATGTGTCATAAAGGAAAGACTGATGATAAGAGATTTACTTGAGGAAGAACGTGACCCTAATTTCCAACCAATCCAGAATGTAATGGCAAATGTTTGCGCGAAAGAGCCACCAGAAGAGCACAATGGTACGGAGAACTTGCCTGATACGAGGAAAACGAATGTCGGGGATCAAAATAAAAATTTAGACCACAGGCAAATAGTGCCTCACACGCAACCAAGTACCAGAGCCTTCCGTACGATAGCACCGAAAGAAAAAACGGAAAGATGTAACGTATGCGGTTTTCACTTTCCTGACACCAACATCTTGGCTTTGCACAAGCAATTAGTGCACGAGCAGGACTCAAGCAATAGCTTAGAGAAAGTTCCTAAGAATTATTCTTGCCATCTGTGCTCCAAGGTATTTAAAATGCGAGGCAGTTTAATGGTGCATATGAGAGTGGCGCATATCGGACATAATTTAGGCAAGTGATTACATTACACGTAAATAATTAATTCGATATAATACGTAGTATTAAACTATATATATATAGTTTAATAATTCAATGCGTAAACAAAAGTTTTTTCACGCGTGACAGGTTCTTTTTCTAAAGACGACCAAATTGAAGTCGCATGCCCAGGCGACGCTGGATACACGTGTCCCACATGCGGAAAGAAATTCAAGAAAGTAAGGATATTTCCGAGCGTTTTGTTTATAATATTTGTTACAAATGGTGCCTCTCAACAATTTATTAATTTTCCTCTCGCTTTCGTTTCAGGAGCAACATGTGATACAACATTTGAAGACCCACGAGGGCAAACAGTGGGAGTGCGACACTTGCAGTAAGATGTTCACGACCAAATATTTTCTGAAGAAGCACAAACGGCTGCACTCGGGAGAGATGCCGTACAAGTGTAAAATATGCGACAAGAGCTTTACCTTCCAGCAATCGTATCACAAACACAGACTTTATCATAAAGATGATAAGCCGCACACCTGCACGACTTGCGGTAGATCGTTCAAAGAACTCTCTACGCTACATAATCACGAGAGGATTCACACCGGGGAGAAGCCGTTCGCATGCGAGACATGTGGTACGTTTGCGAAAAGAACGAACGTTAAAGACGAGCCGACGCAGAATTAACCATGAATAATCGTTTGGGATTGACTAACAGTTAACATAAATTATTTTGTTTGCGTAGTGTCTGTAATATTATGGTGTGCCGTGCATGGCTTACTTAAAAGCAGGCAATTCTCACAAGATAATTTCACGCCGGGCATTTTATCTTGTAAATGTGCTGCACAAGCCACACGACAGTGATAAATAATAATCCTCCTACAACTGCCGTACTAATTCTTCCGTAGGAAAATGTTTCCGTCAGCGTGTTTCGTACTTAGTCCATCGTCGAATTCACACAGGAGTGATGCCTTATAAATGCACAATGTGTGGCAAAAGCTTCCGATACAAGGTACAAAGTGTTTCATCAAGTGTTTTGAGACGTTACGTTCTTGTCTTCTAATAGCTCTCACACGCAATTCATGCTTATAGGTGAGTCAAAGAACTCATAAATGCCCCGTGCAAACATCGGGCAGTGCTCAGCAATTGATACCAGATATCCGAGAGGCTGAGAACGGAACAGTCGGGCCGCAGACCGCCGACATCCTGCAAGAAAGTCAATCGATGACGAACACCGCCGACAACGAGGAAAACAAATTCGTGTTGATAATAAACGTGCAGGGACAACATGTTCTAGCACTGCAATCGGAAATAAATAACATGTCTTCCGAAAGAAAGGAACAAGGCATTGAATTTAGAGATGCTGGTAATAGTAACGAGGATTTGAAGAGCAAGACGTGGGATACTAACGATCTCAATAGCGTTGGACTCGAGGAGTCGGCGGAATCGATTGAGAGGGTGCAATCGCATAACGAAAAGATAGACGCGAAAAGCACGAACGATTTCTTTTCCATGGTGATGTCGCCCCTCGAAACCAGCATGTCGTCTCCGACGTTCGAGATGGAGCACTTGAGAGTATCATCGCCTAAGCGTAAAGAGAATCCGATAGATTCTTATACAGACTTCCCGCAGGTCTCTGACAGCGTGCAAATAAATCTAACAGAGCCAGGTATGGAGCAAGGCTTCAATCATAACAAGGATGTCGCCGATTCTTTGCAAACCATAAATGAAGAGTCGCTGAAGGAACTACTGTACGGTATGGATAGAAAATGAAGCAAACACGATACTTATAACGCGATAGTACAAACTAACGATGCATTAGCATCCGTCCTAGATAAATATATAGAGAATTTATTTAGAGATATTTATTCTAAGTATAAAACTTATGTAACTGTAGTTACTCGATTACCATCTTTATACAGAGTGTATGAAAAGGTAAGGTCAACCAACTAGGAGGTGAACTAGTCCTGATCGTTTAACGGTGTTTCCCTTGATTTGATTGCAGATGTAAAATCTTATAACATATACCCTATGTATAAAGTTTTGTATTTACTAAACCATATAATGAATATAACAAAAGTTTATATTATAGGTATTATATGTATCCCCCCCTCAAGCTCCTCTCTTTTACCTCTTAATTGGTTGGCCTTACCTTTCCATACACCCATATCGACGGTGTAGACAAAATAATTGTATATAATTTATTAGTCTTGGGAATAACTAAATAACAGCGAATTTAGCAGATATATATTGATTTCTAAAATAAAATGACTGCTATACATGACAATATCTAAGTGCAAAAGCACAAGTACAAGCGCTTTGATACTCAATACACATTGGGTATTCCAAGGAGTATTCTGTCAAGACATAATGACTTTGGTCATTAAATAACTTGATGTATACGTTACGAAATACTAAATTATACAAACGAATAATAAAACGATGTTTTTCGAAACTTCTACGCACAATAGAGCACATATTAAGAGAATACGAATAAATATTAAATATTAAGAATCGGAATTAGAAATAATAATTAAACGTAAAGGCCCCCGTACAATGAAAAATATAAAGAACAAGGAACAGATATTAGCAATTAGAAAAATCAGAGAGGAATAAAGCTGGTGTAGCAAATTAATACACGGCTTTTGAATAGGTTAAAAATCTATTCCCTGTGTTATTCCCTATTTCTATTGCCTGTATTTTTCATCGTGCGTCCAACTTTATTCTTGATTCTTTAGCCCTAATCGCTAATATCTGTTCCTTATATTTTTCATTGTGCCTTAACGTAAATAGAAAAGAATAAAATATACGATTATATAATAAATATAGGAATATATTCCTACATTTATATATCTTAATATTTTTCCTATATTTATATATTTTAATATTGTGTAATATTTGATATATTTATTCTTATTCCTAATATGTGCTCTATTGTTTGCAGGGCCTTACCTCGCGAGAGCCTTAATTTTCGAAAAATATCGCATATGATATGTTATATATCACACTTTGCAATCAATAGCACACTTGCAAAGTGTGATTTTGTAGTGATATTCATAAAAATATCGTATGCGATAATTTTCGAGACTTCAGAAAGTCCCTTTAATAACAAATTACGAAATTACGGGCATGAAGCGACATAACCTCTCGCGTTTGTTGATATAGCGCCAATGATATACCCAATATACGATACCGCCGCAATCGCGCAAACAGATATTTTTATTTTAAATCAGCCAATTGACGACGTGGTCGATTGAGTCCCACTCGTACTACGTTTACGCGAGCGTTACTTCTGTAGTAACTTACGATAATTCACCCGTTTACGCGGAGTAAATTATCGTAAGTTACTACAAAATCCCGTTTACGCGAAGGAAAATCCCGTTTACGCGAAGGAATTATCGTAAGTTACTACAGAAGTAACGCTCGCGTAAACGTAGTAGAACTCGAAGTAAAATGATCGGCCATGTTGTTGAGTGTGCAGCGCGGACAATTTAAACAATAATAAGCATAAAATAAAATAAAACTTTATAATTAAAGAGAAGTAAATGCAACAATATTTTATGAAAATTTACAAATGTAATAAGAAAAAAATTAATCTAAATTTTTAGTTTACGTTTAGTTCACATATAAGTCCCGAAATTATACAAAAAAGAGTTGAATGAACATACTACTGGTTATAGGGAGCTTCCAGCCGACACAAACGTCGTTCTATCTTTCTTTTTTGGCAATGAATAAAGGTTGATCTACAATGTGGTCTTTGCTTTCTGTGTTTTGCTCTTAACCTCTTTGCGACTATCTCGTATTTTGCAATTCCGTCGCGTAACGTGATGTTTCTTGTCTCTTCTGAAGTTCGTCAATTTTTATCTTAGGCGACAGAGAGCAAAAAACATCGCGTTACGCGACGCAATTGCGAAATACGGGATAGTCGCAAACAGCAAAAAACAGAAAGCAAAGAGCACATTGTAGATCAGGCTTAACAAAGACAAAACGATACCTGTGGCCCTGTTCGCTTGCTGGAAAGCTGACCGTGGATGTTGAAAAAAGACAGAATGACGCTTGTGTCGCTTGTGTCGACTTTAGTCGCTTAAAGCCCGGTGTCCACGATGCAAGAACTTGGTTCAAGTTTTGGTTTAATGCCCGGTGTCCACGATGCAAGAACTTGGTCTAAGTTTCGGTTTAAGCCAATCAACTTGCAGCTCTTACGGAAAAGCAGCAGTTTCATTGGCTTAAACCGAAACTTGGACATAGTTCTTGCATCGTGGACACCGGGCATTAACGACGGTCCCGTTTGGCCGGTCTGGCGCGGATTGATTGGTCGGCGCGGTCGGGAGCGCGGACGCGTCCGCCAATCGGGCAGCGAGACGGGTGAGACGGCAACACGCGCCGCGATGTCGAACATCTCAAAGCGCTGCTCGCACTTCGGTCGAGATATCTCGTAGCAGACGACGCGCCGCACGGATCGACTTGACAGCTCACTGGCTCACTCCGTATTTTCACGTGTCCCATCGCGCATCGCGTTGCGTAACTGGAGTCCGACTTCCAGGGAGGAGCTCCCCTTTTGCGGTGAGTAAGGAATGTTCGCCACGCTGGCGAGAATGGCCATCGCTTTTATCATCGTCGTCGTCGGTCACGCGATCGACCGATTGACGAATGACGTACAGCTGATCGAATCGACGTGCAGGCAAGCAGGCAGGCAGGCAAGCAGGCTGTTTTGACATCGCCACGGATGGCCGTTTATCGACGACCAATTGGCCGCGGTCAGATGCGGGTCCCGGCCAATCGTTAACCGTCGCGATCGGGACCGACCGCGGCCGGAAACCTGGCGTAATCTGTTACGACACGACGCGTCAAGTGTCTTCTCGCCTCCGCTTCCAACGTCGTCGTTTCGTCACATTTTTTAACGTGACGCGACAACGGGAACGGGACGAAACGGAACTGGGGTGACGACACGACGAATCGTGTCGCAATTTCCGACGCATCTCCCATCTCGCAGCGGCGCAATTGCTCGGTCGGTTCGAACACACGTATCCGATCCGATCGGACCTTGAAACGCGTAAGCTGCGTGTGTTTACACAAAAGCGTTTGCCTTGCGGCGTAGCGCTCGTCGATAGAACGACTGATAAGATTTATCGTTCGGCGGAACGAGCGTGAGGCGATTGTTTGGTAAAATCGATGATTCCCCGAGCCGCGATTTAGGAATACGCGACGAGACGGTTATCTCGATGAGCCTCGTATCGGATAAACGGAAAGATGCGGACGATATACGTCTCTCGTTCCTCCGCTCGGCTCCGTTGTAAAGGTGAACGATGACAGAATCGTTTCGTGCGAACGTCATCAATTTCCGGCGATAACGCGCAAAATAAATACATGAACGCAGGTTACATAAACGGCACGCGCGCGCGACAGGTATACATAAGCGTCGCGTGTAATACGCATCTGTATCTTTTTTCTTCGCTTTTTTTTTTAAAGGGAGAATTTGATTGATCGATTACGCGAGCGGCGCGTGACGCGGGGAACTTGAGTTATCTCGGAAAAAGCGGGATTTACGCAAGCCGCGCTTAACGGCGGACAGGTTTGCGCTGCCCGCAGTAAAAATGAAGATTTAAAAAACGGCCAGGCAAGATGGCTGTTCGCGCGTCATGCGGTCGCGGCGCAGGAGCGGCAAGCGGTGTTCCCGGATCGAGGGAGAATCTCGCGCGAACGCGCGAGACGACAGACCGATGCGTCGGGCTCCTTCCCGTTCCACGGGGAAGAAGCAACTTTTAATCGTTTATTCGATTTATTTTAAAATTTTTCTGGCCCCACGACGTGTGGCCATATTGGCCCCGTGACATCAGATGCGAGAAGTCACGCAAATTTTTTTCCTCACGCTATATTATGTATATACGACGCGTCGTAATAAATCAGTTCTCCGCTCACGGTGTAATGTCATTCGCGTTCGATAGTTGTACATACATACTAGAGTGTCCCCGACCTGATGGCGCAATCGAATAGGGAGTGGAAAAATTAAATAGTAAATAGAACGAGTAAATTGAAAAACTTTTTTTTTAATGCGATGCTTCGTTCTCAAGAGAGGCACGATTTTAAAAATTAATACTATATCAAGTTTTTTAATTAAAAAAACTTAAACATATATTTGTCTCAGCAACTATCAAGATATAATATTGAAAAATGGTCTTATTTATATATATATTTTTTTTTTCAGTTAACTAAAATTATTTTGTGTTGCTTTATACAATGAGATATTGTATATTTTTCATTAATAAGTATGTAACAGAAGGTATAAATTAAAGAAAAATAATCGAAACGTAACTGCATAATTACGCTTCTAATTTTTATTTAATAAAAAAATTATGTACTTCATTTTCTACTTGTTTTATCATATTGTTGACCGGTTCGGTGACACCCGGTAGATTAGTAAAAAAAAACCCCCCGACGTGTCATCCAGCACTTGTTCATTCTCTGTCAAATCGATCAGGTACACATAAACTTTTTTATGTGTACCTTAACGGGACACAAAATGTGCACCTAATACGGCACGTAATAACTTTTCATGTATCATCAGCTCAAGAGAGAAAATGAAAGAGAAAAAAAATGGAGAAGAAAAGAGGTGCGAGAATTTACACGCGCCCCAGCGAGGCGCCTCACCCAAGTGCGGTCCCTGAGAACGCGAGAACGGCCGCGATTGGCGCGCGCGATGAGGGGGGGGAGAAGGCACATTTCCCAAAGTTCGTACGCTCGTGACAGGTTTCCGAACGCAACGCGAACGACTTCCGCTGACTGGTACTACTGGTAGTCCTAATGCACGCGTACGCGCGTGTGTGTGCGTGTGATCCCGCTTGCCGTTGCCCTCGTATCGTCTCGCCTTGCCTGTGTGTGCTGGCTCGCTGGCGTGTGACATTGGGCGACGGGGGCGGAGCGTACCGCGGCCACCCAGTCCTAACCAACCCGAGCTCGAGGCTCGACCGCCGACATTCCGCCGACTCGCGTATGCTCGCGTACAGACCGTACAGTGCGCGTCTCGGGGCCCGAACGCACGGCGTGTCGTTTTCCCTTGTTGCGCCACACGATTGACAGCGGTGTGTGCGTGCGTGCGTGCATGCATGTGTGCATGTGTGCGCGTGGTGTGCGTGCTTTGTGCCACACTCTATCCACGGTTCCCCTTGTGCGCCGTGGCCACGGCGGACGGCCACGAACGCTCTCGATCCTCGCTCGGCTACGCTCCGAGCAGCTCAGTGTCGTGTCCCTGCGTGCGTGCATGTGCACGACGTCTGTGTGCAACGATAAAACGAAGGAAACGTCTCGTCTCGTCTCGCCTCGCCTCGTCTCGTCTCGTCGCGTTGCGTTCCACCAGGCCGAGACGGAGAGTCGAGCTTAGAGGATATCGAAACATCGTCATCGTCGTCGTCGTCGTCATCATCGTCCGTCGTCGCGATGCCCTGGGCGTGTTTCTCCTGCATTCAGGTAAAAGGCCACACTTGGCTCTCCGCGGTACGCTGTTTTCGAATCGAGTTCCTTGACGAGAGAGCATCGCGAGGAGAGGAGTGCGTGGGGTTGACGAAGTGCGGGTGGGAGGAAGAGGTGGTGGACGTGGGCACATCACGAACGGGGCGACGAAAGGGGGGAAGTGGGAGACGAGGAAGAGGGGAGAAAGAGAGTTAAGAGTTACGGACAAGGGTGAAGAAGAGAGGAGAGGAAGGGGGGAAGGGCTTGTCTTTTTTGGAGGATTTCAACTTGAGGTCACGCACAGCGGAGCGAGAGAGAGAGAGAGAGAGAGAGAGAGAGAGAGAGAGAGAGAGAGAGAAAGAAAGAGGTGAGCGCGTGCGGCTCGGAGTAGAACAAGGAAAGAGTGGAAACCCGTCCTCCATTGCTCGATCGCGAGCAAATGGTGGCTCGCTCCACGAGTCTTTGTTACGCTACAAATACGAGTTTTGAGGCCCCAGCACCGAGCTCGCTCCAGCTGCCTGCCTGCCGTTACTGCTGCTGCTGCTGCTGCTGCAATTGCTGCTGCTGTCTCTGACTCGCGTTTTTGTCGCGACTGAGTAATCTGCCAGGCTCGCCGTGAGAAAGGGGGAAAGGGCCCCCTCTGCCGTGATGTCAACGGCACAACTTCGCGTCAGCCAGTGATACCGAACGGACGGACGGACAGACGGACGGACCAGACCAAACCAGACCAGTCAGTCAAGTTAGCTAGCTAGCTAGCCAGCAAGCGAGCCATCGAACGAGCAAGCGAGCGAGCGAGCGAACAGCAGTCGTAGTGTTTGTTATGATTCTCGGTTCGTTACTATCTTCTCCGCTGCCGCGTGGGGGGAAGCATTAATTGCGTATCGTGCCCCGCGGTCGTTTTTATTTAGTCACGCTCTTGTTATCCGAGCGCATATGGCTCGCGCCGAGCCACCAATCCTTTTTATCTCTCTCTCTCTCTCTCTCTCTCTCTCTCTCTCTCTCTCTCTCTCTCTCTCTCTCTCTCTCTCTCTCTCTCTCTCTCTCTCTCCTCTCTTGTTTCCCTCTTTTTCTTGGAAAAGCGTTGTCGATATCGCTGCTGGCCGCTGACTATTCAGCTCGTGGTCGTTGCGGAGATCGCTGGTGCACCACCCCGCGCGGAGGAGGTCGCGGTTTAATAGGGTACGGGGCATTTAAATCTCTTTGTGCGCTCGTTTATATCCAGCGACGCCCGATCTCGACTCGACGGTCGTCGCGCGATAAACGGCCGTTCGTCCATTCGTCCGTCCGCCCGCCCGCCCGTCTGTTTGCCCTGTGTGTGTTGCGCGGGTTGCGCGCGACTCGGCTCGATTTCGGGGCCGCGAGCGATAATCGAAAGTAAACGCTCGCCGCGGCGAGCGCAACAGCGTCCGTTTTCCATCGACGGGGCAGGCCACCGCGAACAAGGAGACTCGACTCGCGCCTCACCGTCCGCGCGACGCACCGATTCCCGTGTATCCGATTTTTTTTCCTCCAGCAGCAGCGCTCGGCTCGCCTTCACCGTTGTGTGTCGCTTCCCGTTGTTACGCATCGTACTTACGCGCAAATGAGAGGTGTAGTAACTCGCGAGTAGGCACTTGGTCATCTCGAAGGATACGGCTGTCCTTTGTTTTTTCTTAAGGAACACAATTGATATTTAATTGTCGGTACCCTGTTTCATTTGTAGACGTTATTTTATCCGTTAAGCTTTTATGTATTAATCTGTCGTGAGTGAATAGCGTTCAATTTGTTCAAAATTTTTGCCCAAGGTTCTAAAACACATACATACTTAATATTTTTTATGTTCTTGTCAATACAGCTACGTGTAAAACCATATCGTTATCCTGTATTTCCTAAACGCTAAGATCATAATTGCGTGTAAATACAGATGAGAAAGTCATTTGTGTGGGTGTGTAATGCGTAATTAAAAGTACGCCTGTGTGGTTTCTCTTTTACAGATAGAATAGTGGCATGAGTCGATTAATCTATGGCAGATCAACAAGATCAGTTGTCATCAGGGGGGTCTGTAGAGAAGACCAGTGCTTCAGCAGACACCTCTAAGCTTAGGGGGAAGAGCTCTAGTAGTGGCTCGAGTGGCTACAGAAAACGACAGTGTACTGGTGCGATCCCAGATAGCGTGGAAGAGAAGAGGCGTAGACAGACCGCTGGTGATCCACAGACGTCCCAGGTTGACAGTAATACAGCGCACACGCACTCGATCGATTCTTCCAAGGGAGAGGGCAGAATCCGGGGTGAACGAAGAAGTCATGGAGCTGGCTTAGAATCTTATCCAGGTAATTACGCGCGTTCGCGAACGCAAACAACGATGCCGATGTGTGATCGAAAGTGGCGCTTTATCACAATTTTTTATTTTTCCTTCGAGTGTCATTCTATTGCAACGTTGCGTCATCGTGCAATCTTAGCTGTTTGCTCGTTATTACACGGCGGGGCATAAATAATCTTTCTTACCTTCAGCCTTTTATCACACTTTGATGCCGCTTGAACTCTCCTCTAAACGAAAGAGTTTTATCTTTATTCATCGGCGAATGCTGATGCTTGATTGAATTGTGTAACATTATTAAGTGAAAAACTATGTTGAAATATTGTCGGAACAGAAACCGACTGGAGGTCGCATCATAAGATTCATCAAGCCAGCTATAGCAGTGGTAGCGGTGCAAGGGTGCGTAGTGCAGCAAGGACGGGTTTGCCAGAGTTAAATCCAACACCTACCGATTGCGTGGCATCGCGGACTCGTTCCCGTACGCCACAAAATCCTCAGGCATTGACACAGGGAACCAGCAGTTACGATCTGTCACTGCCCAGTGGATACGGTAGTCGGAAGACAAGTACCTACAGCAACTTGGTAGCTTCATCAAGTGCGACGTCGATCACTAGTCATCCATCCACATCGAGAGGCAGAGGAGGTTAGTGCACACTTTTCTAGTCGCTATTGTCGATTGCAGGATGTGATGTGTGATTTGCGTGAAGATACAATTTTGTTTTAAGATTGATCATGTTAATTACATTTATAATGACTCTTAAAACTGACAACAAGGTCTTCAAGTCGAAAACTTTAGCAAATATTTCTATTGTCAAAGATTTATTATGTATTTTTTTTATGATTACATATTTGCCCTTTTTTTTAAGTTGTTTGATATTGGCATTAAAGGATACTTTTTAAAACTGTTTGACTTATGACATTATATATTACAGATAATTCAGATTTAAATTGTAATAAATTAATATATCTAGTAAATATTTTTTATCTTACATTAAGAAATTTGGTTGTGCAGGAAGAAAGCAAAATAAGTTGTATGAATAATTTGTAACGAACGTTACAATGCTTATCTACTGATAGAAAAAGCCCTTTTCCAAAATTTTTATTTACTAGTGTAGTTATGTTTAATAAGCCGTGTCAGTTACGCTATTAGTTTAAAAGAATGAATATATTTTCTGTAGCTTTGATTATCTTATCGCAAAAAGAACAATAGCAAATTTGATTCTTTAGTGCAAGACTGATTTTTTTTAAACAATGCATACAGAGAGAAGAAGAAAGAACAAGTTGTATAGCTAAGCAATGCACATGTTAACTTACATAAATCCAGAACAAAAAGCTCTTTATGACACATATTTTTATATATTTACACATGTACACATTTGTTGTGTCTCTACTTGTGTAACGTTTGCGCTAACTTGTTGGAAGATTTAAAAAATTTTTGGTTTTTGGAAATGTGAGTGTACGGAAGTACATGATATAGAACTTGTGCGTTTTGTTACGAATTTCGATCTAATTTCTATCACGATCAGTCACGAGTACAATGACAAAGTTTCGTGTGTAATACGTGTGTAAATGAAAGGGAGTGATTCAGCCGCGAAGAGAGTGTGAAAATGTTACGAGATAGGAATATAATAAAATTTAGAAAACGCAAGCATTTTATCAAGATAAGAGTCATAGATCAGACTGTATCATTAGGCCAGAGGATGAGCGAATGTCTGGAAGGATTTGTGTCTGCTGTCAAAGCACTTTTTCCAATATCAACACAAACCTACCATCAAGAAGGTAAGCTCAAGGAGTACACACTCTTCGTACCACATTTTCTTCCCCTTATTTTCTCTTGCAAATTCGCGAGTAGCTTAAATGAACATCCGAGTCATTGAACTCCATTCCAAACTTATTTTCTATACATCCATATGCAAGTATCATCATTTACTATACTTAATGGGAGCTTTTCAGCAAGCGACACAAGTCGACACAAGTGTCGTTTTGTCTTTGTTACTCATTGCCAAAAAAGAAAGGTAGAACGACGTTTGTGTCGACATGTGTCGCTTGCTGGAAAGCTCTCAATATCAGGTGAACTTCTGTGTTAAGTTCATTCATGCATGGTATTGATTATGTTTAGGGGAGATATTTTCGAACTTTTACGATACTTAAGTTCTATTAAATCTGATAAACAAACACGATACTTAAAAACGCATCATTAACATTAACTTAACGTTACGACGTTAAATCTAAATCTTTTTGGTTACATAATAAGATTATATTAATAATTTATATATAATTGGATTGGATATATTAAAAATTTCAGAAATGTTTTCATTTTTATTACAACACAAAGAAAAAAGTTTTTTTTTTTAATATTCAGAATAATATTATACAAATGTGCTGAAAGTTTATGAACTGTTTGCAAACATTTTCGTGAAGTTATCAAACATATCATACATCATACAATTATATATAAACAAAATAATTTTTAATAATTAAGTAAAATTATTATAATTTATTATTATAATAAAAGTTAATATTAAAACTTATGGTTCAAGTTTTTAGTTTGTTACTTGTTATGCTCTTAATTTAGAGTTAAAGAGTGATTCTTTTTATACAGTTGAAATTATATACGCAATATTATCATTTAATTTTAATAACGATTCGTAATTTTATTATACAGTGTACAAAATAATTCGACAAAAGCGAATATTAGTCTTTTAACACTCTCACCGCCACGTATACACCGCTACGTGTACACTCAGAACCTAACCACGCAGGCCAGAAGTATCGTAAATGATACACCAAGTAATCCAGGTTATAAATGCGGTAAATAAAAGCAAAAGAAAATGGAAAAGCATAAGTATTAAAAGTCTGATCGTGTCTAAAATGCATCTTTAGATATTCCAATGAAATCAATGAAACAAGTTGTATAGTATCTGAATCGTTTTGATTTTAAATATGAGATTTGACTGAATCGATAATAAAATACAGCAAAAAACATAAAATGTAGCAAAAACAATAAAACACTAGTAAAAAAAAAAAAAAAAACAGTTTTGGCCTGAGGACGTAATTTTTTCTTATTCCGCTTGGTAGTGAAAGTGTTAAGTAATGTAATTTTTGGTTGATTTCTGTATAGTTCAATTTTAATCGATTTATATCAGTTTTCTCAAATTTAAGAAAGAATTTGTGAAACAAATATTCGGATACATCTTATGTCATTGAAAAATAATGCAATTATATAATAATGCAATATAAAGAGCCGCAATAAATATCTCAAAATTTGGCGTGTTTTTATTGAAGTTATTGTACTTATTTTTTTCTCTATAAACCTCTTGTCTCGAGCATCTTGCTCTTATAAGATAATAATGCGTTAAAATTGGAGTCGACAATCCTGTGGATAAGTAATTTTTTGTCAAGTCTGTATGCCATTATGTGAAGCTAAACTGATCTCGTTTTCTTTCTCTCTTTTCTCTCAATACTTGATAGAAATGATTAAATATAATTAATAGTTATGCATACAAATATAATCGTTAAAGTATGTTAGGAAGTATTTTTTTTTCGGTATCAGTATTTTTTGAACTTGCATATTTTATATTTTTTCTAATAATAGACTTTATAAGTTAATATTGCTTTAATCAGAAATTTATAGTTTATGCATTCTCTCTGCATTCTTTCAAGAGAAACTTTTGCCTTGTATGAAAAATGACTTTTATTGCGTAGTAATATTCTTGTTATCAGATATTATCTTTTATAATCATTAATCTTCTCTTTTACACCTGGCTAAGAAATTGGTTGTTATGAAGTTTGGAGTTAATACGAAGCGCGTATGACGATTGTTTACTTTATTATGTTTTATTTGACAAGAATTATCATGTATATTAATAGTGTGCAGAGTGTGCGCTTCATTGTATTTAGAGATTTTTCGATAGATTGGACACATCTCTTTTCACAAAGTCCTTTAAATGCTTAAATTGGTATACAAAATATTCCAGACGTTGCGTCGCATGACAACAATTAATAATAGACTTTTGGGGTCGTTTCGAGATAAAAAATTCGAAATACCAAAATCTTTTGGCACTTAATTAAATTTTTATAATTTATGTAGTTATTCCAGAAAAATGTTCCTATTTTATATATGTTTAATAGTTCTGATAGTTTTCAGCTTGCAAACTTGCAATTTATACTGAGTGATTGGGTTCAAATATAAGCTATCGTAAAATATCCGACGTTGCGAAATTGCCTCCAAAATTGAAAGAATGGTAATTAATGTTTTCTTCAAAATTCGCTTTGGTACAAATTGTTTGTACCTGCTTCAGCAGCCACAATGCGAGTTTCCAGATTTATGAGAAGAGAGATGAGTGAGATGACACATATAGGATCTTCTTAACAAAAAGAAATCGCACTCGTCCAGAAACTTGGGTCAATGCGACATCATGCGACAACATATTAGTGTTTTGTATTATCTGATGGCAGGAATGAAAATCGCTTTTTCCCTTCAGGTAACAAACAGAAATTTCTCGACTTTTTATCCAATCGCTCGGTGTAAGACTGCCTGTAAGTTGAGAACTGCCAGAATGAAATTTGCTTAAAATAGGTGCATAGTTTTTGTGAACAACGTTCATATTTTATCTGTTGTAGATGCTGCGGTATTTAGACAATACATAGCGGCACTCATCTCAGTATCGCGATCTTTAATCTCTATCCTAGAGAAAGCATGCGACATTAAATGTTGCTAAAATTATATGATGCTAACTAGGAAGATGTTTACTAGCTGAACAATTTTACTTATAGAAAAAAAATTAAGATATAAGATTGGTTAGATCAAATAGGTATCTATTTTTACAATCGACAGGCAAAATTGTATATAAAACTGCATGAGACATCACGATAGAAATCATACATCACCTATAATTATCAAACTTGCGAAAATGTTTGACTTTTGTAATTGTGCACACGGAATGAGAATCGTATCATTTTTTTTTGTTCCGAAGATATTTTACACGTGCGTAAATGTTAAGAAACGTTGCATACTCTCATACAGCAACTTTGACATCCGTGTAAATGCGAATCTTGTGCATTGCGCGCAGGTAGACAGCCACACACGACAGGTCTCTGTCCTAGCCCTATGTATCTCAATGATTGTGTGACATTTGGATATTTTAGATTCGAAATCTCACGGCGGTGCGGCCTGTAACGCAACGAGCAGCAGCACGAGCAGTCAAGTCCTGGGTGTCAAGTCCAGCATCAGAGTGGGTAACGCAGCAAGTAACTCTGTGGAGAGTGGTGGGGGGGTGTTGGCACATGACGGGGCAGGCACGAGTGGCATCGGGTCAACGGCCACTGCCAATCCACCTGTGTCTGCCGCCGTTTCTGCCAACCCTACACACCCTCATTCTACACACAAGCACCTGCTACGCTCTCGCGCGAAAGCTTCTGGCGAACAACCTAAGGAACTGCCATCCAGCAACAAGACTTCGGGAAAACATCATAAGAAAGACACTACAACGGGTTCCTGCTCGAGTTCCAGGTAGTTAATTGGAGATATATATATTTTTTTTGCACTCAGAGCTTGACTACAAGATCTTATGTAATCGGCTAAAAAATTATAATTTCTGGCATCGTTACAGACATCGCTCCTCATCGCGCGTGAGGAAGCCGGTGGTGGAGAGCGGTTCCGGTGGATTGGGTAGTGTAATGTCAGGCAATGACTCCATCAGCGCTACTTCAGTGTCATCCTCTATTCCGAGCAGTCAGTTAGTCTCGACCACAGGTGAGGAGGAGTCGGCATCAACTGCGACATCTGCCACAGGTTAAATGCCATTGATGTCTAAGCTTAATAAATAATAAATAAGCTTGATCAAATTTTATCGTGCGATGTCAGACAGCGTCATTTAAAATGTCGATTTTCTACTTGCACGCAAAGCTAGTGGAGGACCATCTGGAATGTCAGGAACGACCGGTGACAGCGAGAGCGACGATGGAGAAGTTGGACGATTGCAGGCTTTGTTGGAGGCCAGAGGTCTACCGCCTCACGTGTTCGGCGCACTAGGACCGCGGATGCAACACTTACTTAACAGAAGCATGGGCGCAAGTTCTGGTATGAAAATAATTAATAGACTTTCTGTCGGTGTATTGTAATTTAATCGGAGCAGTTCATAATTCGCGTTACTTGTGACAACCTACAAGTAATCTTTAATTGTACAACGCATCGCTATCTATACTTGTCGAAATATTACTTATTCGATGTACTGATCTTTAAATTAACAATTTGCAGCTGCCAAAGCGCAACAGCTATTAGCTGGTTTACAAGCTGTTGAAGATGAAGGAGAGCAATTGCAGGCAGTTATGAACATGGGAGAGATTCTTGTAATGGGAAACGAAGATACTTTGACTGGTTTCCCCGTCAAGCAAGTGGTTGCAGCTTTAATTAATTTATTGGGGATTGAGCATAATTTTGCAATAATGACCCACGCGTGTCGAGCTCTTACGTATATGATGGAAGCGCTGCCACGGTCGTCCACCGTTGTGGTGGACGCAGTGCCGGTGTTCCTGCAAAAGCTCGAATCGATCGAGTGCATGGACGTAGCTGAACAGTGTTTAACAGCATTAGCCATGTTGTCACGCAGGCACAGCAAAACAATTTTACATGCGGTATGTACCCACATTCCATCTAACTTGCATACAACGTGCAATTGCATTTTTTGTCTTATTTTATTCATATGGTTTCCCCACATATTGATTGATCGACCCAGCTCATAATTTTTCTATCAAAATTTTTGTTGTAAGATTATCGAAAGGTCTATGTTGTTTTTAGACATTTCGTTTTATGTTAGTATCTCTAAATGAAATACTGATTCTTTTTATTAAGAGACACGGTATTGTCTCGCGCCAAGTACACGCGAAGCGAGACCGCATCATGACTCTTACGAACGCACGAGTTTGCGAGTATCCGAGATTTTGAGATATAATTTTACTCCATTTTAATATCCTAATATTTTTAAAATTATTATTTAATTATTATTTAGAAAAATAGAAATCATCTTTATGTCTCTAAAGTCAAAAGTTACTATAAGATATAAGATTTATTTTGGAATAACTTTGCAAGTAATGAAAGTCAATATATGGTTCTAAAGATATGAAATGTTTGTGTCATATCTTAATGACAAAGATATTTTAAATGGTCCATTTAAGTAGAACATTTTCCCTATTGTTTTATATGACACCAATTTTAGAACCATATGACTTTTATTTGCAATTAATGTGAATTTTAATCATAATGTTATCTTTTTATTTTCAGGGTGGAGTATCAGCTTGTTTAAAGTTTGTTGATTTTTTCAACATCACAGCACAACGTGCAGCGTTAACAATTACCGCAAACTGCTGTCAAAATCTTCATCCTGATGATTTCCACTTGGTAGTGGAGAGTCTGCCGTTATTAACGAGCAGGTTGACGAATCAAGATAAGAAGAGCGTCGAGTGTGTGTGTCAAGCATTCAGTCGATTAGTTGACAGTTTCCAACATGATCCTGTGATGCTGCATAAAATTATCAATGCCGAGCTCTTACAGAATCTGCAACAGCTGGTACGTGTGATTCCATCGATTAAATATTTATTGTCAGAATGATTTTTATTCTCGTGCCGTCTATATATATCCGCATCTTTGTGTTACAGCTTATGATTACGCCGCCGGTTAACAGCACTAACAATTTCATAACTGTATTACGAATGCTCTCTGTGATATCGAATCGCTGTCCCGACTTGGCGCAATTGTTGCTGCAACAAAATATAGCTTTCACGTTAAGTTATCTCTTAACCGGATCTCTGGATGTCAAAACGGAAGATGTAGAATTGGTGCCGCGTACACCGCAGGAATGGTTCGAAATTACGTGTTTAATCGAGGAGCTTATGCCTCCGTTACCAACAGATGGGATATTCAGTGTAAATAGCTTACTCGAAAGGACCAGCAATCAACAGGAGACTGTCCAGTGGGAATGGCGCGATGAAAGACAATGTTCCCATC
Organism: Temnothorax americanus; assembly: GCF_048541705.1. Classification (NCBI taxonomy): domain Eukaryota; kingdom Metazoa; phylum Arthropoda; class Insecta; order Hymenoptera; family Formicidae; genus Temnothorax; species Temnothorax americanus. The sequence continues at coordinate 1,641,355 of NW_027509411.1, forward strand.
CGTTCAGTACTATAGATTCTAGAATTATTGAGGTAATCTCGTAGCATCGGAATTTCGATCAACGAACAACCACGAGAAATTAAATCGTTAAACGCATGTTTTAGATGGCGTTTCAAAATGGCGAAGATGAAATATGCCTTACCTCTTTAGGACGAACTTACACTATAGATCTGACTGTGATGAAACAAATTAACGAGGATATAGGAATGGCAAGGAGTATATTTCGGAGAGTGAACGCCAATCCCATTGAGGGGAAGAGTCCAACTTGCTCATCTAGGTACAAATTACATTTGGTATCTTCGAAGGCTGTAAAAAAAACTACTTTGTCGTTAATGCAGTTTTTGCGTTATTGATTACAGTATGGATGTTGTGCCTCCGGTAATTGAAACGAACGAATGGCTAGTGTCTTTTATTCGAACTTTATTTTCTGTACTGTATGAAGTGTATAGCAGCTCAGCTGGGCCTGCCGTAAAGTGCAAATGCCTCCGAGCTCTTCTTCGTATGGTATATTATGCTTCAACTGATTTACTTAAGGTGAGATAAGATATTAAACGACAGTATTGCTCGCGCGATATACTTTATACATGAAGTTTTTTTCACATGTAGGATGTTCTAAAGAATCAAGTGGTTTCGTCACATATAGCCGGTATGTTAGCGTCGCAAGATTTACGTATAGTTATCGGAGCTCTTCAAATGGCGAGTATCCTGATGAAGAGATTGCCACAAGTGTTTGGGGTTCATTTTCATCGCGAGGGCGTACTGCATCAAGTTCGTCAATTAGCAGATCCCGAAGTACCTCTCGGTGTTTCACCACCTAAGTGCCCTTCTGGTAAATCATGCTAATTCTATTCTTACCCCCGTTGTCTTTCGTTGTTCTTCCAGTGTGTTCCAATACGTTTTACATAACTTCGTTGCCGCACATGTGATATATACTGTATCATACGACATTTTACGTTGCATTTAGGTACATCATTACCAAGCCCACAGCCAGGTCCGTCTAATACACCACTTTCTTCCACCACAATGTTGTCTTCTAGTAGTGCCACATCTCCGGTTGTCTCTCCATCATCGAACGGCAACATATTGTTCGGCACAATCGCGTCGTCATGCCAGTATAAACCAAATATCAGTGCTTCGCTGGAGCCACACAGAACGGAGTTAAACAACAGCGTAGAGGAAACGAGCGCATCGCAAAGTGCTCACCTGTTAGTATGAGATATCCATCGATATGCTTACAATGTTTTAAGTAATCATTTATGGCATCGCACTTATAGATTGTGTCTCTCTTTATTTATTAGAAGAATCGGTGATGTGCTGAAGAAGAAACGACAGAACAAGAAGGGTCGTTTCTCGAGATTGGGAGGTGCTACCACGCCACAGCAAACGCAACAGCCGGAGTCTTTGTTCACCGGTTTTACCCCTAAGAACAATCGATTCTTGGGGAATCTCAACCCGGCCAAATGGGGCCGAAAATCGTCCTCGTCCAGTACTAGCAACGACAAGAGAGATTCGAGTTCGTCTACGAATCTGTCGAAACCACCGAGTAATCCGAGCTTAACTGGCGGGAATCGGGATAAGGCAAAGGGATGGGTGCGCGAGCAAGCTGCCCAATTCCTAGCGAGATATCAGGACGACGCGCCTTGCTCGCATCCCGCCCTAACGGTTCTCGCTCGACTGACAGCTGCGATACAGCGATTGCAATCAAACGTAAGCACGTTACATGAACATATATATCTTATAAATAAAAACCGCGTTAAACATCGGGAATTTTATGACAATATCTATCTTACGTTTTTATTATTAGATAGCTTTATATATTGTATATCAATATGCATCCGTGCGAAGCACAAATGATGGAAATCGTCACATACATATATGTTACACTATTTAATCTGCAGATCTTTACAATTCACACTTACGTTTGCAGGAATTGGACGAAATGTTGTCAGCACTAACGGAATTACGGGACATAGTTCTCGAAAGCGATATATCGCCGTTTGAGATGAATTACAGTGGTCTTATCAAGGCCCTGTTGAACTACCTCACTACCACGGATGCACCGGGCAATCGCTACGACCGTCTTCGTATGTTTTGGAAATTGTTTGCGGAGTCTACCGTAAGTAAAACTGATCTTTTTTTGCTTTTGTCTTAAATGTGCACGTGTACATAATCCTTTTGATGCTACTATATCCAGATGCAACAGAATAACGATATCATGGAGCTTAATCCCGGAGCGTTTGGTGCTTTAGTGACGAAATTGAACAGCTGCGTTGCACAGCTGGAACAATTCCCAGTGAAGGTTCACGATTTACCCGCAGGTTCTGGCGCCGGTCGCGGCGGCACCAGTGCTCTCAAATTCTTCAACACACATCAACTTAAAGTAATTGACTGCGCATATCTAAAATAAGCAAAATTTACTTAACTCTCATGACAGAAGACAATTGATATAAACGCAAATGTTTCGTTGAATTGTACAGTGTAATCTTCAACGGCATCCGGACTGTAATAATCTGAAACAGTGGAAGGGCGGTACTGTAAAAATAGATCCGCTTGCATTAGTACAGGCGATTGAACGTTATTTGATGGTACGTGGATATGGCAGAATACGCGACGCTGACTCGATGGTCAGTGATGACGACAATAGCGAGGATGACATTGATGATACTTTGGTGTGTACTTCTTCCACCCGAGTGTCTATCTTTAGATAGGAGAAAACTGATAAAATCGGCGCAAGCCATTATTTTTGCCTTACTCTTTCCGTTTTAGGCGGCAGTCGTGATAAGCCAAGGACCACCGAAACATAAGCTTCAGTTTTTAATCGGTGACGTGGTCCTACCTTTCAACATGACGGTTTATCAAGCTGTCAGGCAGTTTGGATGCTCCGGAGTGGATCACTCTGAGGCAGAAGCTGATAGTGAACCGCCACTTGGGCACGACGCGGTATGGGTGCAAACCCACACGATATACTACAGGTATTTTCAGATATCCTGAAACACAAGCGCAATTCCTTTTCTTCCTTTTTTCTCTTATCTTTCAAAGTTCCAATCTGATAAATGTTTGATAAATGTCTTTATTCTCATTCTTTTTGAATGCAGACCTGTACCAGAAGAGGACGCCGCAACTTCTCCAAAATCAGGATCGAGTTCACAGGGTAATAGCAGGAAGGGCAAGGGAAAAAGTACAAAGATTAGTTCGAAGAGGAAAGAAGATAGTCTGTGGCTGGAAGGCACGATTCCGCCTCAACACTGTCCCCTCGCGCCATATCTATCTCCCACGTTACCACCCACGGTAACCATTACAGACGCCTCTCTCGACGGATTGTGTCTGCTACGGCTCTTACACGCTCTCAATCGCCATTGGGGCATATTGTTCCCTCATCTGAAAAGCATGAGCCTGCTGTCGCCTCAGGACTTCATCAATAACAAGATTGCCGCAAAAGCCAGCAGACAACTGCAGGATCCGCTGGTGATTATGACTGGAAACTTACCGTCTTGGTTACAACAGATAGCGTCCGTCTGGTTAGTAAAGCAGATAGATCGATCGTTGGTTTACCTAATTTTCGCATAATTCAGAATTTGTAACAATTGAACTTTTTTTCAATTTTTAGTCCTTTTCTTTTTCCATTCGAGACGAGGCAGCTCTTGTTGTACGCGACGTCGTTCGATCGAGATAGAGCGCTGCAGCGTCTCTTGGACTCCGCGCCGGAACTCTCGGGATCGGACAGCCAGGAGCGCGTTACCCCACGCTTAGAACGAAGGAAGAGAACTATCTCGCGAACGGATATTCTTAAGCAAGCGGAGCAAGTTATTCAAGACTTAGCCTCTAACAAGGCCTTACTTGAAGTGCAATACGTCAACGAGGTCAGTCAGTTTTTGTACGCATGTGCCTCTCAGACTGTTATTGCAAGTTTCTAACGTGTTAATCGTATTATAGGTCGGTACTGGCCTCGGTCCAACTTTGGAATTCTACGCTCTAGTCTCTAAGGAACTGCAACGCGCTGACTTAGACTTGTGGCACGGCAGTTCGAATCCTACCGAAAACGGATACGTTAATTCCTCGCACGGGCTCTTCCCGACGCCAATCCCATGGAACACTAAAGTATCACATCTAGCAAAATTGAAGACCAAGTTCAAATTTCTTGGGAAATTCATGGCGAAAGCGATATACGACTCCAGAATGGTAAAAATTGGATTTCTCGTTCGCAAAATCTTTTCACGTCTCTCCTCGATCGCGCTCTTGACGCGTTAAATCGTTTGTTTTTCAGTTGGACTTGCCATTTAGTTTAACTTTTTACCGCTGGTTACTGGGAGAGGAGCATACTCTCACGTTAGCGGACTTGGCATACATATGTCCCGACGTATATCGCACTCTCAGCAAACTCCAAGAAGTCGTGAGGAAGAAAGACGTTATGGAGAAGGATCAGACACTGCGGCCGCACGAAAAGTCGCAATTAATAGAGGCTCTTGATTTAGATACGTGCCCGATTTCAGACCTGGGTCTTGTGTTTGAGTTGCCGGGCTATGAGAATATCGAATTGAGGAAGGGCGGCAGCGAGATATCCGTTACTATTCACAATCTGGATCAATATATTAAGGTAAATACATCGCTTGACACTTTCCTTCGCCGATGGTGTCTGACGGATCACGGTGGTCACGTAATTTTTTGTAAAATTTCAGTTAGTGGTACACTGGTTCTTGTATGAAGGAGTATTCAGGCAATTGGAGGCTTTCCGGGAAGGTTTCGAGTCGGTATTTCCTCCGTCTCAACTGAGACTATTCTTCCCGGAGGAGTTGGAAGCAGTATTCTGCGGCCACGCACAAACTGGCGGACAGTGGGACGTAAAGACTCTTGCCGAATGTTGTAGAACCGATCATGGTTACACGCCGGACTCACGGGCCATACGTTTTCTGTTCGAGGTCATGGCCAAGTACAACAGCGAGGAACAGCGACAGTTCGTTCAGTTTGTCACTGGTTCACCGCGTTTGCCCGTTGGAGGTAAATACTTGGCTTCATTTTTTACTTATATTGTTGTAAATGAAGGAAGCCGACGACGAAGTACGCTCTTGTATTTTGCAGGTTTTAAAAGCTTAACGCCTCCGTTAACAATAGTGCGCAAAACTTTCGATCCATCTATGAAGACAGATGATTTTCTACCATCGGTAATGACTTGCGTTAACTACCTAAAACTGCCTGATTATACCACTTTGGAAATAATGCGGGAAAAGTTGCGGATAGCCGCGCAAGAGGGTCAACATTCGTTCCATCTCTCCTAGAAACGGGTGGAAGATCGGCGCCTCGTTTTCTCCCTTATTCTCACATTATCCATACCGCGAATTATCCAAACTTCGTTTAAGATCTACCTGAAATTACATACGTTGCCAGTGAGCAAATCCAACATATGACAATGGTTTTTACCCCTTACGTGAATTCTTTTGAAGATACTTTTCGTTTCTTGAAAAAATTCGTCGGAGTAACACTTCTTTCTTTTGGTATTTAAATCTTTGCAATTTGGATTGTGATATACTTTGATCAGGAAGAAAAGTGCAAAGTTGCATAATTAACCGAACCGCGTGAGTTTACGCTCTCGCGAACGCTACAAACCGAGTGGCTTGCGAGCGACCTCGTTTTAGGGAAAAGAAACTTATCTTCAGTGTGTTACAATAAAAAAAAAAGAAGAAAAAGATTGTAAATATAGTTTAATATACGCAAGTCGATATAAATACTTTATATGATAGTACCGAGAAAAATATTGCTATAAAAAAACACTATACTAACTGAATATAACAGCCCGAGAGCGAGAGAGAAAGTGAGAGGAGGAGGACATTTACTAGGCATAAGTAAATTTTATATCAGTGGTGCGTTAAAAAGCATCGCCATACGTCGCCAATCCCCCGCGTCTTACGACCGCGGAAGAAAATGAAAATTTACGAGCTAAAATCAGCAAGGAGACGCGCACGCCCGCGACGAAGACGCGCGAGCACGTGTCTTGTTGTCGGAACAACGCCATTTCCGAACACACATCTCCCACACCAATAATATCCGTGTCTCTCGCTGCTATTCTCTATTTTGTAATCGATCTCTTCGTGTTCGTCGCTTTTTTGAGTTCCAACGACCGAGAACGCAATGCGCGAGTCCCGTTGCGCAACACCTCTACGTTTAAGTTCAATCAATGTGTAACGTTCATTAATATTATTTGATATTTTTATTCTAAGTGAATTAGCCTTGATCGTTATTTCATTTAGCTGCGTAAGAGTGCAATCGGAATCGCCAGGATCGCCACGACGCGCGCGTAAATCGAAGGGAAATTTCGATATTCATTTACTTACAAGCAAACTCGTCATATTTAGAGGGAAAAAAGAAAAAGAATTGTAAGAGAACTTGTATGATACAAAAATAGAATGGATATAAAGTAAGTGAAGCTGGTCAAATGGAAATACAAGATATATTATGTTACTTTCTTATGTCACCGCAGAAAATGCGGTGAGTATATGCGAAAACTGTGCGAGAGAGAAAGAGTGTGTGAGGACGAATTAATCTACATGCCAGAACCTGTTTGATTTGAATTCTACGTTGTCAAGTTTTGCGTAAAATGTATATCGCGCACCCTTTATTAGCGGAAGTTGTAATTTACTTTGTTAAAGCATTTTTTTTTTTTTTTTTTTTTTTTTTTTTAAGATACACTACGCTGACACGTTGATGTACTTTACATTACCATGATTACATTTCCTAGGCGTGTGAAATAATTAATTTTTTATTCCGTTTTTTCACTTTGTGTGACGACGAATTACGAGTGATATAATGTGTAGGAGGAATCGAGGATCGCAGGGCAGAAAGAATATGTGCATCATCGTCATCATAAAATGTGTTAACGATTTCAGGACACGCGATTCAAACCCATGTCATTAATATTACAAACAAAAGATATATTTATATCGATTCAGTAGTATAAACGAATTATTCACATCGAAAGATGTTTTTTTTTCTTTCTCTTCGGAAGCCTTCAATAAACATATAGATATCATAAATCTGTTCGCCAAAGGAATGTACCTCTCAAAACACAACGGGCGAAACGTAAGCATCGGGAATCGCATAAGAGACACTGTTATTTTCTAAGAAACATTTAAAATCCATTCGAATAACCGTGAAATTATATTTTTTATTTACTTTTCCCTCTATATTACCTTCTGGAAATAAAATCAATCTATAATCATCGAGTACACCCATTGATATTCACGTTTAAAAATTATTTTATTTGCATTTTTTAAACATCTTTCTTTTTCATCCTTTTCTTTTATAAATATTTATCATTCCATCCTTAATGCTATCAAATATTGCTTCCCTCTTATTTTGCGCATTGTGTTGGGTTTATCTCTTGCTCCTGTACGAAAACGTTTATTTTTTTAAAGTAATATTTACAAGAACATACTGCACCACGCCAGTATAAAACAAAATCCTCCGATCGGCGTCGTCGTACTGAACCGTCTATTATTGGTAAATGCAGTGTAGTAACAACTACCGCAAAACAACGCGATCCCAGTCAGCATGAACGTAGCGGCCTGCAACACGTGAAATTATCACGCAATCCGTGAATTGTCGGTAACGTTTCAACTTACCACGGCTGGGAATTTGCACAACGGTAATCCAAGCAGGGCCAAGGTGTGAATAAAATGGTATCGATTCGCCGTTTCGAAGATACGACGTTGTTCCTGCCCTATCTCGTCTTCGGAGTAATGCCCTGCGGAGTGGTGCATCGGATCAATCGTGAGTCTCGCATTCGTACAGAATTGAGACGATACAGATGCGATTATATCGAGTAATTCACTTACGGTGAGATCCAATGGCGCCAAGGATTACGGCTGCTGCCCCGCTGAGAGCCGCAAGCCTCACGTACGGACCGCTGGCAGCGGCTAATTTCCACAAGGGTACCGGCGCTGTCATTTTCACTTCAACTCTCGGTTTTACTCCCAAATAGCTTGTCGCCTGACAGGGATTGTTTCATATTATTAGTTCTCGTGAAAATTAAAATTGTATTTTGTGCAGACGGCATTACATTCTCTCTCTCTCTCTCTCTCTCTCTCTCTCTCTCTCTCTCTCTCTCTCTCCCCCTCCCTCCCTCCCTCCCCCCCTCTCTCTCTCTCTCTCTTTCTCTCTCTCTTTCATGTTCAAAGCTACTAACAGTTCAGTATGAGTTTAACGAACAATTACTGCTGATAACGCAGGTTGCTTATTAATTTTTATCGTCATTCCTTCAATCATCATCCAGTTTCTTAATGCAAAGGATTATTATTAGTCATATTTAATAGCCATTTAGACAAATAAAACATTCAAGACTGCTTACGTAGATACTCATTAAAAACAAAAAAACAACGCGCGACGTGACATTGCACATCCTGAACATAAAAATGTAAAAAAATTTATTATTCGTCAATGCGAGCGTTGAAAAGATAAGTAACTGCTAAAGCGAATTAAAATCGCCGAGTTATCAACAATTATCTCGATATTACTTTACGTTGTTATTACTATGAGTAACCTGCAGCAAAATAGCATGTCAATTTCTTATCGTAATCCTTGTAATTTGTAAAAAAGTAACGGCAAGGCCTATTGCAAGAAGTGTGCAAAACCAAAAAGGAAAGAAAACATTGCATGAAATTCTTCAGGTTAATTAAACCAGTAGAATCGTTTGCAAGATTTTTAATTATACGTTGTATTTAATCTAATCTCTTTTCCGTATGTTGAACAACAAAAGATTAATATTTACATCCGTGTTAGCAAAATAGTGCAGGCATTATTGACATCTTAACAAGTTAATTACTCTCATTAATTAATCAAAGTCTGGTCGAAGATTTTACTTTAAATTTAGAACGTAAACGTAATATAGATACGTGCATATGTACTGTGTATGTGTGGCGTGTGTGTGTGTGTGAGTGTGTGTGTGTGCGTGCGTGCGTGCGTGCGTGCGTGCGTGCGTGCGCGCGCGCTGTATACGTATGACCCTTCCATCATGTGTATGACTAGAAAACATGTGGAAGATAAGTCACTTAATGCTAGAAGTAGGTTTAGCAGCTGACATGAGGTGCAAGCCAGGCACGGAGCTCGAGTCGTTTTGCGAGAGAATAAGTACAAGGGGACATAAATGGGCGATAAGCTTACCGACATGGCCGCGTTCCAAGCGTACGAGGCGGCTCCCGCACTCGTTTTGTGAATTACATTAAACGGCATAGTGACCGCCGTATACACGGCGTCTTGCAAGCCCATCCCCGAGACGCGCGTCACTGTGCACAGGACGAGCCGAGAGTTAATTTATGTTTACGGTACGTACGGTGTGGAGTGACGAGTGGTCCGGTGCGGCCGCATTCGCGATAACACGACACCCGATATCCTTATTTCCCCTCACCTTCTCGTTCGTCGCGAGTATCAAGCGGACCGAGCCATGCAGTTATAATCACGCGAACATAAGGGTAACCTCGAGCTCGAGCGGGGAAAGGAAATTGCACCGTGTTGAATGCAAACGCACCGGATATCATTAAACTGCTCGATCGTACTCACCACTGCTACCTGATCGTATTTCGTATTTCGGACTTTCGGACCGGACTCGTCGCGAGCCTGCGATCTACGCGCGAATCACCGGCAACCGGCAACAACAAGTGACGGGGAATGCGCCATCTTCAGCCATCTTGGAAAATAGAGTGCGAACAAATTGCAAATTCCCGTATGTATGTTATCCTGTTCTTTGCAGTTTGCGCTGTTTGCAGTCGCGTCGAATTGCACTTGTCCGGAATGCTAATGCTAAAGCTAAGGCCGAACTTCCTCGACGTCGGTGATGTCAACTAAAGCAAAGGCCGAACCATGGTGAAAGGAAATAAGGTGAGGCAATGCGCAATGAGTTTCACAGCCAATAGAGAACGCCGCACAGTTGTCGGCCATTACTAGCGGTCATTCAAACAAATAGAAATGGATAGGAAAATCTCTCAGTCATAATTACTGAAAAATTATTAATTTTTCATAACAAATAGAAATAATATCACGAAAACGAGCTTCCATAAAGAAAACCATATTTTTCTATGGCATAAATTTTAGAGGAAACAGATTTTTTTACCGATAAACAAGTCATTTTGGAAAAATTATAAATCAAACTTATGAAAAAAAGAATATCGACGAGTAATAAGCGTTCGTAATTGATGAATAAAATCGAAACTATGCTAGTTAACAAGTATTGTTAATAAATATAAATCATGTCACAAAAGATAGTTTCAGAAATGGTCAGTGGTGTAGCGGCAAGTTATTCTGCTTTGTATATTTTTGACTCGGGTTTGAATCCCCACTGTACTTTTTTTTATTGACCCAGTTGCAATTAATGATAATGAATCAGGCTGATTGAAGGAAATTAATTAGAAAACGATTATTATCACTCACCGATTTACTTTTTTTTTAAATATCTTCAGAATTTAAATGTAAAATACTTTAAAAAAAAAACAACTGAAAATTGGCCCTACACAAAAAATGAATCCCCTCTTGATATTTTATTCTAAATCACCTGTTTATGGGAAAAATATATAAAAATTAGAAAACAATGAAAGTGGATAGGGACGTCATTTGAAGTTTTATGGAAAAAAACATTAATTGCTAGTTAACAGTTTTATTACACATTTTCTTAATTTTTTTTCTTTTCTACTTTTTTTAGCTGTTTTCTTAAACTTATTTTCTTCTCGAATTTGCATGTTTTATTTCCTGAGCCTGATGTACGTTTTCGTGCGCCCAAACACAAAAGTGCATCACAAGAAACGGAGTCATTTTTCTCCATTACAAGATCTGCCACTTTTTGAAAAATATGTTTTATTTTTGGTTTTAGTTGATTTGCCCCGTGAAATTCTTCAAATACATTGTCTATGATGTTTGCTACCTTAATGAATTCTTCAGAGGGGTACATCAAACCCCCTCTCGATAACATCATCGTTATGTATTCCGAGTTATCCAGCGATCCTAAATCTCTTGTTGGATTACCTAAAAAAGAATACTTGTCTCTAAACCGATAGGCAACATATCCCGCGATGTTTTTTAAGCCTTGATTGCAGATCCATTCCCGGTCATCAATTCTGTCGACATTTTTGACCTGTTCGACGAGATTCATTTTTTCTTCTGTTGGCTCATATAGTCGTAGAAATGTGTAATTAGTGATAAAAAAAAATTCGTGTCAATCTCATTTAATTATGTACAATTAATTTTAAATCCAATGACAGATGCTATTAACAATATAAATAGAGTAATGATGATGAAAATTTTCTTTTACTCTCTCTCTCTCTCTCTCTCTCTCTCTCTTTCTCTCTCTCTGTTTATGTGTAATCTTTTTGTCCCAATAACATGCATAGTAGTACTTTTACCATAAAAATGTTATGGCAGGACATAAGTTTGTTCATTTTTGCCACAATAAGCGCGTTCAGCAGAAACAACTGTTGAGTTTGTCTTATCAACACTCTGCGTTGATTGGTTGGTTCTAAAAGTAAAAGTCAATCACGTTTGACTGAGCGGCTTGGTCTGCTGAACGCGCCTAATATTCACCTTCAAAATCATCGCCTTGTTCAATGAATTCATTGAAACCTTTAGGAAGCTTCAGTAATTCACAATCGTCAGTTTCCATCGGATTGCTATCATCCACATACGTCATCTTACTCATCACATTTTCCATTATTTCGCAGTCTTCTTTTTCTCCATCATCTTTTGAAGATTCTAACGAGCCCATGTTTATCAGAAGTTCATCTTCATTTTGTTGTGAGGCAGAATATGAAGGATTTTTCTTCGACGGATTTTGTGCTTCCGTCAAATTTGAGTCGAGTGGATCTGGAACGGTGTTTGCTCGAACTGAAAAGAGAGCTGTGGAGTGTTTCCCCAAGAACATACCACCGGTCTATTTTGTAGATCTATAGCATTGGGGTGATCATTATATCCTCCCATACTACGGAGGTAAAAGAACATATTCTCCAGCCCATCTTGATTTAGTCGGCAAGTCATGAGAAATTGGACTTTTTCTTGGCCATAGGTTGTTTTCAAATATGCAAATAAACTTGGCAACGAGCGACAGCACAGTGCAATGCCCTTCTGAAAAGGAAGCATAGATTTTTTTCCCAAAAATAGTCATGTTTGTGATGAACTCTTCCATTTCTTGCAATACTTGACATTGAGATTCAAGTTGAACACCGAATCCGTGAAGTTCTGGGTTTTTTCCATACATCGTTCTACTGTTGAAAATGTCGAACCACTTATTGAATATTTCCAGCACACGAACCACTGGAGAGCAATTTTCAAAACCAGCAAGACCTTTTCCAGCGCAAGATTGAATAGCTTTTGCTGTGCTGTTGGAAAATACTTGTGCAGCCAGTTTCACATTTTGACGCTGAGGGCCTTTTACATCTAAATGATGTTGTGTCAACTTATGGGCTATTCTCAAATCTGTATTTTCTGTTGTTCTCAAAAGTAGATGCAAGAGATTCTTGGTTATGTGGATTCCATTATAAAGAAATCCATGATCCACAAAGTGATTTCGTGCCAATTTTATCATATAGGGGGCGTCAGAAAAAACGTAAATACGGTATTGATCGTTACTTGGGTGTTCAAAATAACAATGTTCATCTTTGCCTGTTCCAATATTCAATTTGTTCTATAGCTTTGCGTTTGTTGTTCCCAGATCTGATGCTGCAGCCACTACCGTGAATCCACATTCAAAAAGCTGTTTGATCATTTGTTCCAGAGTTTCTTTGTCCATTGTTTTATCATAATCATAAAACACTGGCTGTTTCCATTGACCAAAAAGTTCTCTAGCCATGATAAATTGACATGTTTTATGAGGCCCAATAACTTCTTCATCCTTCCTGTTAATTGCCACGTCATTGGAGATGTAAACCTCATCAAAAGTTAATACTGCCAATTTCTCTAATTCTGTTAAGCTTCCAGCTTTGTTTTTCATAATGGCTAGGACGTCATTTAAAATACCTGGCATAACATCAAACTTTCGGGCTCAATTTTTCAAGGTTGTCATAGCTGGTAGAGGGATTTTCATACTGTTCCTAACGAATCTATAAGCTTTGGGACTAATGCTTCGTAAAGATATGGCCGATGCAATATCTTCAGAACACCATGTTGTTTTTTTTTTATTTTCGTTGGAGAGTATTTTCAATTGTCCTGGTGTGAAAACACTTTGCAATATTCTTTGGTATTTCATCTCTTTACTCTCAGCTTTGGATATTCTTCTTTCTTGCACGCCAAGTTTCTTGTCTTTCTTTCCAAGCAATTTATCTTTTTTTTCAATTATTTTGTCTTTTTCCTTGAGCTGTTTATCTGTCGTAATCACCTTTTGCATCAATCCTTCATTAGCCTCCCTCAATTGTTCATTCGTTTTCTTTAATTCTTCTACTTGCTGTAACAAAAGTATCAATTTTTGGCTCTGCTCATTGAGGTTTTCTTGTTGAGACTCTTTTGGAGACCTAGAACCCTGAGTTTCTGAGTGAGTTAATTCAATATTGGTGTCCCTTTCATCCTGAACTCTCCGATTTTCGTCGGAAATATCCAATGCCAAATATTTAGTTGGAACAGCATCTTCCTTCAAACGCGGTAGACGGCGAAAAGATTCAGGCAATTGCTGTTGTGCCCAAGATTGTTCCTTATAGGCACTTGGCAAAAAATGAAGGGAACATACTCTTCCTGTAAAATAATATATTTTTTTATTTTAAAATTATGTTAACAAAAAAAAAGCAAACGATAACTTCTAAATATAATTTTTTTCGGACTGTGATCCAACTGACCTGTCTTTGTATTAATGTTTTGGTTTTTACAATGTTTCAGCCATTCTTTGCAAATGTCTGTCTTTGGAAAGCTAAAAAAACTAATCTTTGTATGTGGTGCTTTGTTCCGTCCTTTAGTACCGCTCCGACACCCTATAATCGGACAGCGTGGCATTTTTTTCTGCAATCCTGAAATATCAGAAATGAAATTCTAATGTTTGTCGTTAAACTAAAACCAAATCTATAATATGCTCTTTGCTTCCTGTTTTCTGCTCTTAACCTCTTTGCGATTATCTCGTATTTCGCAATTCCGTCGAGTAACGCAATGTTTTTTGTTCTCTGTCGCCTAAGATAAAAATTGACAAACTTCAGAAGAGACAAGAAACATCACGTTACAAAGAATTGCGAAATACGAGATAATCGCAAAGAGGTTAAAAACAGAAAACAGAAGGCAAAGAGTACATTGTAATGCATCGTAAAATAATTTTCTTAAAAAACAAGAAAAATTGAATATTGAAATTACCCTTCAATATATATCCACATTTATTATTCAATCACAATATTCACAATACAGTAACACTTTTTTCAAATATACGATGTAAACTGTAAACAACTTTTTACCAAAGCGTGCTTGCCATGCGTGTTAGCGAAAAAAAATGGCCGAAACTGTGCGGATCCCCCACCATGTCTGGGCTGCGCAGAATAGAACGAAACTCGTCACGAGGATTGCCTCACCTTATTTCCTTCCACCATGGGCCGAACTCCGACGCGCACGTAAGGTGGTGCCACTGGTGGTGACAACGCGAAACTCCGTACACGTACACACCTTTATGAAGTTGGCCGGACAACTTCAACATATCAAACTTTCATTAATTGGAATCGATTGGTGGTCGTTTGGTGGTCTTTGGTAGTCTAGTCCGATCGTTTGGTGGTTAGTCGTTTTCCTGTAAAATAAAAATGAAATTTCCGGTGTAAAGTTAGCCGAACTATTTTTATTTTTCAACCAATTTAACTTTTTTATAGCTCATTCGACGCGAAATCGTTTGGTGGTCACGAATATCATCATAAAAACGTTTGGTGGTCAACCGTTTTCCCAGAAAATAGAAAAAACCGTATGCGCATAATGCCGGACATATCACCTCTGTGCCACTAGTCGGGACAATTGTATTTATCACTCAAATTCACTTTGATAGGGCTCAATCGACGCGGAATCGTTTGGTGGTCACGAATATCGTAATTAAAACGTTTGGTGGTCAATGGTTTTCCTAAGAAATAGAAAAAACCGTACTCTCACGCCATTGGTCGCATGACTCCGTGAGAGCGCACGGTTTTTTCTATTTTTTAGGAAAATGATTGACCACCAAACGTTTTAATTACGATATTCGTGACCACCAAACGATTCCGCGTCGATTGAGCCCTATCAAAGTCAATTTGGGTGATAAATACAATTGTTCCGACTAGTCGTGGCACAGAGGTGATATGTCCGGCATTATGCGCATACGGTTTTTTCTATTTTCTAGGAAAACGGTTGACCACCAAACGTTTTTATGATGATATTCGTGACCACCAAACGATTCCGCGTCGAATGAGCTATAAAAAAGTTAAATTGGTTGAAAAATAAAAATTGTCCGGCTAACTTCACACCGAAAATTTCATTTTTATTTTACAGGAAAACGACTAACCACTAATGGGAACGGGCATGATGACGTCAGCTGGCCAATATGGCGGCTATCATCCACCACGTCAAAACGTGAGACATATGTGTGCTCACGCATTTTTGTCGATATAAAGATAAAGAAAGCATAAATCAGTGTAAAGTGAAAGTGAATCATGTTTCTAACATTGTTAGAAATCTGCAGATATGCAGACTCAACTCTATCGTCTCGAAATATCGTGAAAAGAGAGAAATTATTACAAGCTGGACATATCGTATCTTGTTGAATGATACCCTTAATTGCAAGATGTTTGCAAACATCTAGCTTGAAAAGTGGAATTCTTCACAAAATTGAAGGAAGCATTTCAACTAATGGAGAAATTGTTAAAATGTGCTGCTCTTGCAAAACAGGAAACAGTGGATGATGTAAACATGTATTGCAGCACTCATGTTTTGTCAAAGGTATGTATGTTTTTTATGTAAGTTGAATATTATAATTTTTTATAATAATAAGCTTTTGATATACATGTAGTGTAAGTAAAATTTATAGTATATACTGATGACTTTAACAACCAATATTTTTTCTAACCTCAATGGTGGGGCTGAAGGCGTTTATAACTCCAACCGGAGTTAATAACCTCAAAAAAAAAAAAAAAAAAAAAAAAAAGTTTTAAAATATAATCAGTTTATCGCATATATATAACTGTCAATTCGCATGCAATTTAAGAAATTATTCTGAGACGATTAATTAATGTATTAATGCATAATTTAGTTTTCTTTATTTTAATGTTTTATTTATTTTAATATTTTAAGAGTTGAACTTTTGAAGCTTGACGAACTGTCTTGCACTGATGTCAAGTGCTCCTGGAAATAGAAAACCAAAGAAGCATTGCAACAGTATGAACTGATGCCTTTACTGGATCACCTTTGCATGCAAAAAATAAAAGCAAATGTAGTTAATGTGTCTGCAGAAAAAAGGGAAGAGATTAATAATAATTGGCTTTCACTCTCATCAAGTGCTATCAAAAAATATTTGTATTGTATGCAAGGCTGATCCAGTAAAGGCATTGATTCATACTGTTGCAATGCTTCTTTGGTTTTCTTTTTCCAGGAGCACTCAACTTCAGGGCATGACAGTTCGTCAAACTTCAAAAGTTTGACTCTAATATAAAAAAAAAAATGAAACATTAAAATAGAGAAAACTAAATTATGCATTAATACATTAATTAATCGTCTTAGAATAATTTCTTAAATTGCATGCAAATTGACAGTTATATATGCAATAAACTGATTATATTATAAAACTTTCTGTTCATTAAGGTTAGAAAAAATATTAGTTGTTAAAGTCATCAATATACACTATAAATTTTACTTACACTACATGTATCTCAAGTCCTATATTACTCGTGTCCGAGCGTGGTGACTTCTCTTCATATACATGTGTTGCGCACATGGATTATACACATTGTATATGGAACCTACAGTTTAACGCCGATTTTGAACGGCAACAATTTTTTAGAGAAGTTTTCGTGGCAAGACATACTCTCGGTGGTTTGCCATTGCCTTCCGAGAGGAGAACGAGCGAATAAAATTTTCTAGCTCTACCGGGAATCGAACCCGGGACCTTTGGCTCAATAGACCAGTGCGCTGTGTCTACTAGGCCACGCTCGTCCTCTACTACATGTATATCAAAAGCTTATTATTATAAAAAATTATAATATTTAACTTACATAAAAAACATACATACCTTTGACAAAACATGAGTGCTGCAATACATGTTTACATCATCCGCTGTTTCCTGCTTTGCAAGAGCAGCACATTTTACCAATTTCTCCATTAATTGAAATGCTTCTTTCAATTTTGTGAGGAATTCCGCTTTTCAAGCTAGATGTTTGCAAACATCTTGCAATTAAGGGTATCATTCAACAAGATACGATATGTCCAGCTTGTAATAATTTCTCTCCTTCCACGATATTTTGAGACGACAGAGTTGAGTCTGCATATCTGCAGATTTCTAACAATATTAGAAACATGATTCACTTTCACTTTACACTGATTTATGCTTTCTTTATCTTTATATCGACAAAAATGCGTGAGCACACATATGTCTCACGTGTTATGGCCGCCATATTGGCCAGCTGACGTTATTATGCCCTTTCCCAAAAACGATCGGACTAGACCACAGATTAATAGACAGATAGCCAAAGGTCCGGGTTGAGACGAGACCAGCATTTCTCACTGGTTTCAGCGCCATACCGTGTAGCGGCCAATGCAGTAACTACGTTCTTAAGATAAAGCGGGTCATTTTCGGACAAAGTCGCTAATAGTCGATAAGTCGCGTCGTTATTTTCTGTACGTCTTATCACTATACAGTTTCGTTATCATCGTTATATTATCGTTGTGCAGATATAATATATGATAAAAAAGTTGCGCACCGACAATATAATGATAACGAATTGTTGTTAATAGTTATAGAATCAGAGCGCACTGATCTCTAAGCCGAGAACTCCGCATGACGTGTTAGAGAAATTATATTATTGTAATCAAAATTTTGTTAGGACTTTCAGCCCTTAAAAGAAATTTGTTATGTCAATTGTAGTTAAAAAAATATTGATGATTAACATAGAGTCTATTGCATCAAAGTTGCGACTTACATAGACCATTAATTAAGAAACTATAAAATTTTTTTTGTTATTCAAACTTAAGAGTTTTTCAGGTTGCTAAATATTAATCTGATGTTAAATTCAGTTGATAAATTCAAAATGTCAGAGCCATATAGCGGCCGGATGTCAAAAGTATCATTGATAAAATCGATCTCGAATTGTGTAAGATACGGATGTAAAAATTCCATCATTTTTATTTTTAATATCCGCTATTTTTAATTAACTTTGCCATCTGATTAATATTGCGGTTATTTAAAAAAAACCTTTAATTTTGAATATATAATTAAAAAATAATTTACAAATTCTGAATTAAAAATTATAAGGCTCTCGTGATTAAATCGATTAAAGGAAAAGAGGCAGTAAGAGCCGGCGCGGTAAATAGGGCGCAAGTTATATATATCGAAGTTAGAATCAATCCGGGAAAATTCAGGGACATTCAGCCTCCTATTACGCAAATAAACGATAAATGGTTCATTAATTTATCGTCGGTTGCTATACCTAATGATGTGCAGAACCTTTTACAATTTGGAGATAATTTCAGTCTGCCGGTTTGCAACACAGAGAAACTAACGATAGAGTTTATCAAAAACATTGAACATAATTTGAGAAGGCTCCCTCCGGTTACTCAGTCAGCAATAAGAAATCGCACTGCACATATTGTTAACAACATTGCGAAGGTCCCGATTCCAAAAAGTAATGTCAATCTTAAAATCAAACAACTACTTTCAACCACAAAAGAATTTCTGAAAAGAAACGATAATTTAATTTTAACGCGCGCAGATAAAGGTAATGTAACCGTGGCTCTGGATAAAGATAAATATGTTGAGAGTATAGAGGAGATACTTAGAGACACGGATACATACATAAGAATTAATAAAGATCCCACGAGGAAACTCACTAACAGCATACGCGATTTGTTAACAAGATGGAGTAAGTCGGATTTCATCTCGAGATCAACTCACAAACGGATTTTTACTAGTGACGGAGTGCTATCGAGAGCCTATGGCCTCCCGAAGATCCACAAACCAAATTGCCCGTTTCGACTGATAGTTTCGTCCTTGAACAGTCCAACATACGCGTTGGCTGCTTTTCTCCACCGCACAATACATGAAAGCCTCCCGGCCGCTCACAGTCATGTCGCTAATAGCTTCAAATTAGTTGAAAGACTTTCAAAAATACATTTAAGTGACAATTTTGAACTAATCTCACTTGATGTAGTCTCGCTTTTTACGAATGTACCGACAGAAATGGTCCTAGACAGCATTTGCGTTAGATGGCACTTAATTTCTAAAAAATGCAAAATTCCAAGATCTGAATTTCTGATAGCGGTGAGATTGGTTCTAAATTCAACTTTTTTCACGTTCAATAGTATTATTTACCAACAAATTTTCGGCTCACCAATGGGCTTTCCTCTTTCTCCCACAGCTGTGGATATAGTTATGCAAGACTTAGAAGCCAGTGCCCTCGCAACATTAAAATACACACCCCCATTTTTTGTGCGATACGTCGACGACATTGCTCTCGCAACTCCTTCTTCCTCACTAGACCACACATTGGAGGTCTTCAACTCCTTCCATCCAAGGCTCCAGTTTACTGTAGAGGTTGGGGAGGGTGGGAGGTTGAACTTCTTGGAAATTACAATGATTCGTCGAAACAATCGGATAATATTTGATTGGTTTCATAAACCAACGTTTTCGGGCAGATACTTGAATTTCATATCTCAACATCCTGTTTGCCAGAAGAGAGGTACAGTCATAAGTTTAATTGATAGAGTTTTTTTGTTGTCTCACCCATCGTTCCATTCAAAGAATTTAGAATTAGCTGTACAAATTTTACTTAATAACTGCTACCCGCTGGATTTCATTTTTAGAAATTTCCACGAGCGCATTAAGTCTCTCATTAACAGAGTGCGTTCTGAGACAGATAGATCTCCTGATGTGCAACCTGAAGAGGCGGCGTCCTTTTTCACGATACCGTACATTCCGCATATTAACGACCAATATAGAAACATCTTAAAAAATCACAAGTTGAGGCTATCATATTATAGCCTGAATAAAATGCAGAATTGTATTAAAACACATAAGGACGCCCTTCCGAAATTTGCACATAGCAACGTAGTATATAAGATTAACTGTGGGGACTGTGATGCTTCTTACGTGGGTCAGACCGGTAGGCAACTACAAACCAGAATTAAAGAACATCAGGCCCACATAAGAAGGAACACAACCAGTCGCTCGGTAATCACAGAGCATAGATTAGAGTCTGGTCATGATTTCGAGTGGAATGCGGTGGAAATTTTGGACAGCGAACCATATATCAGTAAACGGTTAATATCTGAAACGATATGTATAAAAAGACAGAAGAATGGTCTGAATATGCAGACGGACACCGAGGATTTACCCGAAAACTATCTCGATGTAATCGAGGGACTTCCAAAAATTTGAGAGCCCCTCCTTTCACGCTTTATTTATTATATTATTGTGAATTTGTATATATACATAGATTACCGTATTACAAGGTCTTTGACTGACATCACCGTTATTTGTTTTGCAAATATTCTTATACATCGATCTCTCAACTGGCATTACCGCTATTTGTTTGTTACCGAATTCTTATACATCGATCTTTTAACCTCGAGACAAGCGAAACATATTAGATCGGTCATTACCTCTTGAAACATTGTCGAGACAGTTTGAGTCCGTTATCTGTGCGCTGTACCGTTCTACGATCAAGTATTATCTCTCGAAACAATGCCAAGATAACTTGCGTCTGTTGTCTACCGTTTTGTGCGCTATACCGTTCACGATTTCATTGTAAGTAACTTCAGTTTTATATCGATGTGAACCGTAAATCAGTGTGTCGCTCCGTATGTACGCAGGTATCGCGCAACATATAATGAAGTACCAAATGCATCAGCATAGTCCTCCTAGCCTTCCAACTTGGGAGAGACTCAAGGTTGCTTGCCTATGGAGTAGCGCACACACACCGGAATGACCGCATGGAAAAAGGAACGTGCAACGTGCGAGTATACAATAGCCCAATGACCGCGTTACAATATAGTTTTTAATTTTACACGTTTTTAATTTATTGCGCTGAAGATGACCACAAAAAATGGTCGAAACGTTCGCGAATTTTTTATTTTATTTTTTATGTATTGACGATAAGAAAAATATATATAACTTGCGCCCTATTTACCGCGCCGGCTCTTACTGCCTCTTTTCCTTTAATCGATTTACAAATTCTGAATATTATATGCTGTATATGTATATAGTTGCAACTTTTTGACGCAATAGATTCAGTGTTAATCTCGGTGTTAATAATAATCGTGCATCAATCATATGTTTTTAATCATAAATGACATAAGAAATTTCTTTTAAGAACAAATAAAGGATATATATTTTAATTCGCGATGCTTCTTTATAACATTCAATTTCAATTCAATTCAATCTTTATTTCTCTCCCCTCCCGCGGTTGGAAAGGCGTTTTTTTCAGGAAAACGTTCCCAAAAACCTTTACAATTGTAATTATATATACACATTCAGTCATTATCTGATACCTTTTACATGGCGTTTTACAGGGACGTGCCCAACCCTTTACATATTTTAATTCTATTCGAAACCTGACCTTTGGGCGACCTTACACCACTACTATTACCCCCCCCACCCTTCTAGTGTCTTCCCTTCGTCCCCTCCTCCTGGTCCGCTTCATGCGATACTCCTTTAATAAACTTATTCAATTAATTATATTTATTATTTATACCGTGTAGGAAAGTTTTGTTTGTATATCAATTAAAATTTTAAATAAACTTTTATGTAATTTCTCTGGTAATTTCATAAAATTAATATTTTCATCAAGTTAAACTGCCAAATACGGTCAACTTGAACTTTGTTCACCTATATTTTTTGTGTGAATTTTAAAAGTATATTTTTTTGCTTCGTCAACTACACGCGCCGTACTTTCAATCTTGAAACGCAGTCTGAAACTGAAACGTACAATCACATAATTAAATTGCTAATCAATTTAACAATACCGATATTATACCCATCTCCACACACACTGCAAAGAATGTTACGAAAATATTTTTAATTTATCTATTGTCACGACTTTTTCACTCCCGGACCGCTCCGGGGCGTGTGCCGGATCAAAAGGGGTAAGGAGAGCGGGATGACGGGCCTCTCCGACGATTCCCTCGCACCTCCGACACTTCGCGAAACGAATTTACCGTTGGGCGCCAGACGCGTCAACGCGCGTCCGCGAAATCGCGAAAGAAAGCCAACACGAGACGCAAAGCGAGACGTGCGGATGTGCGAGGAATCGGCTAGCTCGACCTAAAGGCTGGGGCGGGGGTGATGAAGGGCGGCGCGATCTTCGGCGGGGTGACACGCCATAAATAAGGCCACGAACTCAAGCAATTAACAAATCAAAATAACATTTATTCGTTAGAATTTCACGCGTGAACCAATAAAAGCCGAGTCGGCTTCGGTCGGTCAGACAAATCATATCATCAGTCGCGCGAGCGTCAGAAATGAAACAAAAGAATTAGTAATAGCGCGGACAACAGAATAAACGAGGTACTGCGTTATCGTATAGTAACGCGCGGAAGGCGCTGCGATTATCTCAGAACAGTATGACAAAACTTACAAGTAATATGGAACATCGACGGTAAACACGAAATAAGCACGGAATTAGAAAATAAGATCTCGCAAGAAAAGTCACGACAGGACGATACCTCACGCTCGGAGTGCGTGAACGCAACGCCGGGAGTCGCGCAAGAGTTCTGTCGCCAATTATCTTAAGCCTAACGCAAGTATGAATCGTGGCGTAAGCCACGTCCCAACGTAATGAGAACCGAACGCAACACAATAACGCGAAATCAATTTCGGCGCGATAGCAAGGAGACGCGGAATACTATAACAAACGCGAAAATACGGACTTAATCTAACGCGAGAAATGACCAAAGGTAGCGCCAGTCATTCGAGCAAAGACAATACTGTCCTCAGTGATTTCCGAACGCGAAAATGAGACGCCGAGGCAATTGGCGTAGCGCGAAATACGGGAAGAAACGCGAGGAACATGTGCGGGATTACCGCGAGCAATGATAACACGCAATCACCGAACAACGCATCCGAACATGACTACCCTAACACGCACGATTCGCTGAGGCAATTAGCCGCTCACAGACGGCCGATTAACGCGAGTGATGTGCCGACGCATGCGAAATTCCACCAGAGCAATGGTCGAAAATTTGATACGCCGGGGATACGGAAGGCACGAGACACAATCGCGAGCGCGGACAGTGCACGAAACGGACTCGCAGTGACGGATTTCGGCACGAATCTATCACGATCTCCAGAGGCTCGCAATCGCGTCTTTATCTCAATTCCGCGGCCACGAGACCATCCCGAGGCCCTTCGCTCTCGCTGTCGATCGCCATTCGATACGCGGTCTCAAGGGACCGCACGCGTCGCGATATTACAACGTTATTCCGAGAGCGTGCACCGGAGGGCGGCGTCGTGGCGTTACATTTCGCGATTAATTACTGCGGGCAACCTCACCGGTGTGATGTCTCCTCGTAGGGCTCCTTGCCGTCACCTCGTATGGAGGATCGCCGCAGTGCAACAGATTTTCCCGACTCGGGGCGGCTATCGCGTAGCTTTTAAAGAAAACGTTCGCACTCGCCGACGGACGACCAGAGAGTGTCTCGCTAGATTCGCTCGATAACGGAATCGATGCGGCACCCCCTTCCGTAGGGGCGTGCCAACCAATCGAGAGCGAGCGTGCAAGCTCGCGCGATATTTTCAAGCAGGATCGTTGTAAGGTGGATTCTTCGGGGGCGCGCAACGGTCCCTCGGCGGCGTAGCGACTTCTTCAATTTGTCCCTGGGCAGCGGACTGGATTTTGTTCTGGCCAGTGTGCCTCCGGTTGCCCTCGGGGCGGTGATCAGTCACCCCGCGGGCCGGTATTTCGTGGAGGCAGCTTGCTGAGGCCGGGTTTGCCCCGGTACCTGGGGCCCCGCTACCGGCGGCCTTGTCCATCGCCGCCTCATTCGCCGCACGCCCGCCGCGTTGCTCTCGCCGCCCGTGATCCATGTAGCTTCCGCTCTCGCCACCCCTCCTCGGTCCTTAGTCCTCCCGGACCCCTCTCGTTATCGGTATTCCCTCGAAGATTCGCCGTGATGTGGGTGAGGCGCCGTACGCATTACAATTACACATGAAAATAAAAGAATAGTCAAAACGCGGAAACGATATCGACTTTTTGGCCTCTGGAGATCTCGTCGTCGCCTCTCTGGCTCGTCCCTGGACGCAAATTTCCGCGCCTTGTGACGGCGGCGGGGCGCTGCCACGAAGCGGCGGGCCGCAACGTCACAACACCCCACCCCAAGAGGAAGCATACCGGGTGCGGTTGCCTCGCTCAGCCACTCGCCCTCCGGGGTGAGTATAAGAGCGCTTCGCGATCGAGATCTCCAGCTCAGGCCTCGGCACAGTGGACGAACACAAAATAAGACGTCATAACACAAAAAAATTATTAATAAACTAACAACTACTCTTAGTCTACTAAATTCTGTCCCATCCCCACGCCTTGTCAGACCTCGGAACTCGTATTCGGGAGCAGTCATCTACCGCCTCGTCTTTCCCTTTCGGATTTATCGTCGCGATACAAGTCGGACCTTCCTACGATTGCCTACGACAACGAACGCCTCGCGCTTGCTGTCGACCGCTTACTTAACTCTACCTAACGTCCTTTTAAACGGGAGGCTAACTCCCTTTTGGGGGGCGAGTACGCCGGCAGTACTCGGCTAAGTTTTGCTACGTCGTCCTCGACGAGCGGTCCTAACGCGACACCAACGTAACATGACGTGTCGACTGCATAGCGGGAGCGCGGCTTTATGCCTTATCGTGGCTTTATTACGTGGGGTCGGACCAACGCGGTACTACCGAGTAAAGGTGACGGGGGTTAACGGCGGGATCCCTTATGACCCGTAAATGAGCGAATAGCCGGAGGTTCGGGGGGGGGGGGTTAGGGTTCTATCGCACCACTTTGATTCCTCTACCCATTTATTCGCCTTGATAAAGGCGTTTGTACAAAACTAAAAGATCGACCATACAAAAGGTTCTCCTCGGTCCGAGAATGACGAAAAGAAAAAAAAAGAAAGGAAGAATCAAGTGGGCACGAAAGTTTATTCATAATATGGTTTCAAATCCTTAACGTGGATTTTTCCGATCGAATTACCTAATGAATCGGCCAGTTCGTATACTACCGGCGACAGAATTCTTAGTACGGTGAAGGGACCATGAACTTTGCAGACACGTGTTGAGCGGCGGACGACAAGACGTGCTGTCGCTTCAACACTCGGTCGCCTACGGCAAACCGACGGTCTCGCCTACGCAAATTATAATACCGAGTTTGTTTCATTCGCGCAGTCTCCAAATTTTCGACAATCCAGGCCCGCAACTGGTGGATTTGTTCCATCCTCTCCCTCCAAATGGCGGGGTCGGAGTTCTCTACCTCGACCGCAGCGTCTGCTCGTTCGCGAAACAGATTAACAGGTTGTGGTTCCCTCCCGAAATTCAGAAACGCCGGAGTCGCTTGAAGCGAAGTGTGGTGTGCGGAATTATAAGCAAAACGAAATTCGTTAATGTTTCGGTCCCACTCGCGGTGGTCTCGACCCAAGAAAGCGGTAATCATCGTTTTGAGTACGCGATTAACTCGTTCGACGGGATTCGCTTGGGGGTGATAGGGCGGTAACGTCGTATGCTGAATTCCGTACTGTGTCGTTAACGCCTGTAATTCTCGGTTTAGAAATTCCGTACCATTGTCGGTCAATAAGACGCGTGGTGCTCCCCAACGAAAAATAACGAGGTTTTCGACAGCCTCTCGGATATTCTTACCGGTCGCCTTACGTAGCGGGCAACACTCAATCCATTTGGTGAACAAGTCCTGCATCACGAGAAGGTACGCGTGCCCCGACTTACTGGGCGGAAGCGGCCCCATAATATCGGCGGCGACAACCGTCCACGGAGCTTCGATCACTCGTTGGCCCATTAATCCCGCGGGAACATCCTGTTCTACTTTTGCTCGCTGGCACGTGTCGCACCGGCGCACGTACCGGGCGATATCGTTGAACATCCGCGGCCAATAATACCTCGTCGCGACACGGCGATAAGTTTTCTCCACACCCAAGTGTCCGGCTTGAGGTAGATCATGGTTGGCGCGAATAATCTCATCGCGAGAGTCTTTTGGTACCACAAACTTCCATTGGTCGAGGTCATCTACGGTTTCGTTAATCACGGGATGAGGTCTACGAAAATATAACCGATCCCCCTCTATTTTCCATCCTGGAAATTTTTGCGGGTGCTCGAGAACCTCGTTAAATCTTTTCGCGTACCAGTCGTTCTCAACCACGGCGACAGCGCACAAGTCGTCATCTTGCTCGTAAATTCGCGAGAGTGCGTCCGGCACATAGTGCATCGCACCTTTCCTGTGCTCGATTCGGTAGTCGTATTCAAGCAACTCGAGAGCCCACCTCGCTAACCGTCCCGTCGGATTCTTTAAATTATACAGCCACCGGAGGCTGCTATGGTCCGTTACGACGGTAAATCGGTAGCCCTCAAGGTAGGGCCTAAGCTTTCTAATCGCCCATATGACCGCGAGGCATTCCTGCTCGGTGGTCGAGTATTTTCTTTCCGCGTCGGACAAAGCCCTACTCGCGAAAGCTATTACGTGTTCGACCCCGTCTATTTTCTGAGTGAGTACTGCGCCCAAGCCGACGAAACTGGCGTCCGTTTGCAGCTCGAACGGGATGCTGAAGTCGGGACACGATAAGGTGGGTGGGGAAGTAAGACACCCTTTAATAGTCTCGAACGCGGCTTGCTGTTCCTCGCCCCACCCCCACGGCTGATTCTTTTTAAGCAGTCGCGTTAATGGTTCTAAGTGAGTAGCGCACTGCGGGATAAAACGGCGGTACCACGACGCCATACCAATAAATCGACGCAATTGCCGGAGGTTACGCGGCGCGGGATATTCCCTGATCGCGACTGTCTTATCGGGATCGACCTTTAGACCCTCGCGCTGCACCAAAAATCCGAGATACTTCACCTGCGAGCGGCAGAACTTACTCTTCTCGGGATTGATCGTCAAGCCCGCTTCGCGAATACGCTCGAAAACGCGTCCTAACCACTCGAGATGTTCCTCGAACGTTTCGGTAGCCACCACGATATCATCTAGATACGCGAACGCATACGGATCCATCTCTGGTCCGATTAAGTGATCCAACAACCTCTGGAAAGTCGCAGGGGCCCCCGTTAAACCGAACGGCATCCGTTTAAAATGAAATAGGCCCTTTCCCGGCACCGCGAAAGCCGTGATTTCCCGGCTCTTTTGAGATAGCGGAATCTGAAAATAGGCTTGGCTTAAGTCAATGGTCGAAATGTACCGAGCTTTCCTTAATTTATCGAGGATCCCGTTCATGTACGGTAACGGGTACGCGTCCTTTTTCGAAACATCGTTCACTTTTCGGAAATCTAAGCAGAAACGATATGTCCCGTTAGGCTTTTTAATCATGACGATGGGGGTCGACCACTCGCTCTGCGACGGCTCGATTATACCGGCTTTCAGCAGGCGGTCTACTTCCTCATAAATGGCCTCTTTGATTTTCGGCGACACGGGATAACCTTGTTGCCGAATAGGAGGGTGATCCCCGACCTCAATATGGTATTCGGTTAACGTGGTGGCTCCGAGCTCTTCCGAATTGACTGTAGCTTTAGACGCTAAAAATTCTTGTAGACGCTTCTCTTGGTCCGGCGTTAATTCACTCAATCCGCAACAAACGAGGGGCGACGCTTCCGGTTTTCGCGCCCTCCCCCCTTTTTCAGCTAAGTCCGGTTTGAGACTTACGGCATCTCCCTCGGCCGACGCTACGCGCACGCTTGCGAGCGAACTCGAAGAACCTTTCTCAAAACGGTAACGTCGCGAAGGATCCTCGTCAAAATTCCACGTACCGTCCGCGAACTTCACGCTTAGGCCGAAAGCCTCCAAAAAATCCATTCCCAATATGCACGGCAACGCCAGAGTTGGTAACGAACAAATCATCATATTCAAGGTTTTATCCTGAACGCGTATCGGGACCTTTACCTCTCCCCTCACTCTCGCATTCTGATCGGTCGCGGTAGTCACGCGCCTCCCGCCCATCCTCTTAAACGAGAACCCGAGATGCTTAATCAACGCGGTGACCTCCGGACCCGCCAACGTACAGCTAGAACCGGAATCTACGAGGGCGCGGACTTCGTGTCCCGCGATTTGCACGCGTAGGAAGTTGAGAGAGGCTGAGCCGCCTCTACCACCGAAAGCGCTATACGCGGCATCGCGATCTCCCACCGACAACGAATCCCTGGGGCCGGAGGGGTTAGGAGCCGGGTTGCCCCAATTCCGCGACTCCGCTACTCGTTTCCCGAACATTTCGGGCAAGTACGGGTGGTGACCTCGGCCTTCCCGCACCGGTAGCAATGTCTCCGCGGCGGAGCTTTACAATCGCGCGAAAAGTGTCCTGACTGGTCGCAATTCCAGCACGTGGCAGTGGGGTTTACGCTCGCGGAAGCCGGCGAATCATCCGACCCGCCCGTCGCAGGCGCGGCCGCCACGACCGAAGCATTCGCTTTCGGCCCGTTGGCCTTACCCTTCTTTGCGCCTGTCCCGGTGTCGCTCGATGTCGCAGTGGACACGCCAAGCGCGGCCACGGAGTCGCGTTGGTTCCCCCCCGAATTGCGGTTTGCGCCCTTGGGCGCACGGTACGCTAGATCCGGGAAGAAGGAGCGTTCCGGCGTGGGAGGAGCGCGATAATTCTGTGCGGCGCGGCTGCTAGCCTCCGCCCATCGTTCGAGCGCGTCCATATCGTGAACCGAATCCCTAGGTATCTGGGTTTGTAGGCGGGGACGCATGTGTCGGTGTGCGTAGCCGACCTTTTCCTCCTCACTCCACGGCGGCGATAACCGATCGAAAAGCGTATTTAAACACGTTAGGTAATCCGTCGCGGCCTCGTGTTCCCCCTGCGTCCGTCGCATTTTCTCGTCGCGAAGGGCGAACTGAAAATCCGGGTCCCTAAAACGTGTACGCCACGCGGTTTTAAACGCGGCCCATGTCGTTAGGCGTTCCCTCTTCCCGCGAAACCAATAAAGCGCAATGCCCGATAAAAAGAACGGAAGACACCGCAAAATGTCCTCGTCCGCAACGGGAATCAATTCGCGGCCCTCTTCGATACGCAACAGAAACGCTTCGGCATCCTCTCCGCACGCGCCTGTAAACTTTAGATCCCATTTCCGCATGATATTATACATGGCCGTCGCGGAGTTACCGTTTGGATCGTGCGAGGCCTTAGGCGTGTAACTCCGTGAAACGTCGGAGTGATCAAGATGCGCTCGTGCACCCATCGTAGCGGACGGACTATCTGGGCGAACGATTTCTACCGGGACACCGAGATATTCGGTATGAGCCGGGGGGTTCGCTTCGGTCCCCGTCGTCTGATTTAACTCAAGGTTCGTCGCGCGGTTTAAGTCAACGTCGGCCACGCGGCTCGATTCTCGACGAGTGGCCGTCAACAAACGCAACAAACGAAGTGTCAGCTCGGGGTCGGATCCTTCGATAGGTAGCTCGCGTCGACTCAACTCGGCGATTCGTTCTTCGCGCGAAGCGTGGATAATCCACTCGTCGGTGAGCTCGATTGGATCCATCTTGTTTACCCGAACTTTTATTATTAAATAAAGAATCTAACTTTCGCGAAAGCTAACGGAGCACCACTGTATCGCGGAAAGAAAATAATAGTACGCGAGCACTAATATACGGTCAACAATACACACGAAGGAATGTGAAAGTCTCTATTCTGCGCGAAATCTATGGAAGGCTACCGTATTCTCAAAAGAGAATAATAATACGCGAACTCTAACACTCGCGAATGGAATGCGAAGGTAACGCGAGATAGGCAAATAGTTTTTCAGACGCGACAGCTCGCTGAACGTAAACACCGAATTCCAAAGCGCTACGCCGTATCGAATAATATCGCGAAATCACCGATTAACCCACCCGAACACGGTTATTTGAATAATCATCGAAATAATATTTCCCATTAAGCTGAAAGAAAGAAGTTAAACACAGCTAATATAACATATAATGTAGCGTCAATAATAATTCATACCAAAAAAGGGATAGGATCATTTATTTATTTCAACAGAACACAAAAAAAAATCAATAAGGAATCCGCGAGAATCTTGTCACTTTCACGAAAATTATCGTAGCGTTAGCGCAAGCCCTTTTCGTGCCTTTCGGCGATCTTTCGGCGGCCCCACGTTGGGCGCCAAATTTTGTCACGACTTTTTCACTCCCGGACCGCTCCGGGGCGTGTGCCGGATCAAAAGGGGTAAGGAGAGCGGGATGACGGGCCTCTCCGACGATTCCCTCGCACCTCCGACACTTCGCAAAACGAATTTACCGTTGGGCGCCAGACGCGTCAACGCGCGTCCGCGAAATCGCGAAAGAAAGCCAACACGAGACGCAAAGCGAGACGTGCGGATGTGCGAGGAATCGGCTAGCTCGACCTAAGGGCTGGGGCGGGGGTGATGAAGGGCGGCGCGATCTTTGGCGGGGTGACACGCCATAAATAAGGCCACGAACTCAAGCAATTAACAAATCAAAATAACATTTATTTGTTAGAATTTCACGCGTGAACCAATAAAAGCTGAGTCGGCTTCGGTCGGTCAGACAAATCATATCATCAGTCGCGCGAGCGTCAGAAATGAAACAAAAGAATTAGTAATAGCGCGGACACCAGAATAAACGAGGTACTGCGTTATCGTATAGTAACGCGCGGAAGGCGCTGCGATTATCTCAGAACAGTATGACAAAACTTACAAGTAATATGGAACATCGACGGTAAACACGAAATAAGCACGGAATTAGAAAATAAGATCTCGCAGGAAAAGTCGCGACAGGACGATACCTCACGCTCGGAGTGCGTGAACGCAACGCCGGGAGTCGCGCGAGAGTTCTGTCGCCAATTACCTTAAGCCTAACGCAAGTATGAATCGTGGCGTAAGCCACGTCCCAACGTAATGAGAACCGAACGCAACACAATAACGCGAAATCAATTTCGGCGCGATAGCAAGGAGACGCGGAATACTATAACAAACGCGAAAATACGGACTTAATCTAACGCGAGAAATGACCAAAGGTAGCGCCAGTCATTCGGGCAAAGACAATACTGTCCTCAGTGATTTCCGAACGCGAAAATGAGACGCCGAGGCAATCGGCGTACCGCGAAATACGGGAAGAAACGCGAGGAACATGTGCGGGATTACCGCGAGCAATGATAACACGCAATCACCGAACAACGCATCCGAACATGACTACCCTAACACGCACGATTCGCTGAGGCAATTAGCCGCTCACAGACGGCCGATTAACGCGAGTGATGTGCCGACGCATGCGAAATTCCACCAGAGCAATGGTCGAAAATTTGATACGCCGGGGATACGGAAGGCACGAGACACAATCGCGAGCGCGGACAGTGCACGAAACGGACTCGCAGTGACGGATTTCGACACGAATCTATCACGATCTCCAGAGGCTCGCAATCGCGTCTTTATCTCAATTCCGCGGCCACGAGACCATCCCGAGGCCCTTCGCTCTCGCTGTCGATCGCCATTCGATACGCGGTCTCAAGGGACCGCACGCGTCGCGATATTACAACGTTATCCCGGACGAGAGCGTGCACCGGAGGGCGGCGTCGTGGCGTTACATTTCGCGATTAATTACTGCGGGCAACCTCACCGGTGTGATGTCTCCTCGTAGGGCTCCTTGCCGTCACCTCGTATGGAGGATCGCCGCAGCGCAACAGATTTTCCCGACTCGGGGCGGCTATCGCGTAGCTTTTAAAGAAAACGTTCGCACTCGCCGACGGACGACCAGAGAGTGTCTCGCTAGATTCGCTCGATAACGGAATCGATGCGGCACCCCCTTCCGTAGGGGCGTGCCAACCAATCGAGAGCGAGCGTGCAAGCTCGCGCGATATTCTCAAGCAGGATCGTCGTAAGGTGGATCCTTCGGGGGCGCGCAACGGTCCCTCGGCGGCGTAGCGACTTCTTCAATTTGTCCCTGGGCAGCGGACTGGACTTTGTTCTGGCCAGTGTGCCTCCGGTTGCCCTCGGGGCGGTGATCAGTCACCCCGCGGGCCGGTATTTCGTGGAGGCAGCTTGCTGAGGCCGGGTTTGCCCCGGTACCTAGGGCCCCGCTACCGGCGGCCTTGTCCATCGCCGCCTCATTCGCCGCACGCCCGCCGCGTTGCTCTCGCCGCCCGTGATCCATGTAGCTTCCGCTCTCGCCACCCCTCCCCGGTCCTTGGTCCTCCCGGACCCCTCTCGTTATCGGTAATCCCTCGAAGATTCGCCGTGGTGTGGGTGAGGCGCCGTACGCATTACAATTACACATGAAAATAAAAGAATAGTCAAAACGCGGAAACGATATCGACTTTTTGGCTTCTGGAGATCTCGTCGTCGCCTCTCTGGCTCGTCCTTGGGCGCAAATTTCCGCGCCTTGTGACGGCGGCGGGGCGCTGCCACGAAGCGGCGGGCCGCAACGTCACACTATATATATATAAAATAGAATGTTTGTATGTATGTCTGTTCTTTATACACTCTTAAATTATTCGACCGAATTTTTACCAAAAGTATATAAAATAGGGGTAGAATTTTCCGAGGAGTGCTATAGAGTGTATAGTTTTTCGTTACCGATCTTTTTGGGAATCGGTATCCGAACTGATAAAGGAATTTTTTTCGATTAAGGATATTGAAACACAAATAAAGTCGTTTGAAGAAGAACGACTCCCGGGCGAAGCCCGGATAACCAGTTAGTAGTTTATAAAATTATTGATTATAATTTTTATTTTTATTTAAATTTTAATTAATATCTAATATTTTTAATTTCAGTTTATAAAATTAATTTTTATTTTATTATTAATTTCTTAAATTTTAATTTATTAATTTTTAATCAAGAAATCTATTTTTCACATATCGACTGATATCTTTCGGGAGGTCGTATCTTACACAATTCGAGATCGATTTTACACAATTTCCGGTTTTTCTGCTTAAACGCTCAGTCAGGCAACCTTGAAGCTAAGTGTCTACATCCTATCTTAAAATAGATTACCAAAAATAAATTATAATTGTCGAAATTTTCTCGTATTTTCTCGTATTTGTAGATACGACTTTGCACTTCAAAATTATAATCAAATGAACAAGATACGACATATTTATTTTTAAATGACAATAATAAATGTTATTTAAAAATAAATATGTCGTATCTTGTTCATTTGATTACAATTTGAAGTGCGTTGTATCTATAAAAATTGCGTTTTGGCGTTTGTTTCCCACGAATAATATCAAATTAAACAATAAAGCTGTATTTTAATTCCAAATCACTATACTTTTGAACAGTAAAGCAAACTATCTTATTGTTTGTTGCTTATCAACAAAACAAAAATTTACGAATCCTGTACAGTGACTTTGAGATACGATCTCCCAAAAGGTACCAGTCGATATACGATAAAAACAATAAAAAATATGAACAAGAAAAGATTGTGTCATCGTTGAAATGGAATTCGAACTTGTGAAGATCTATAAACGACAAAACATTTATGTTATTGAGTTATTGATTATTTTTACTGCCCAATCTATTATTGTAAGTATATGCAAAAGTTAAGTGAAAAAGCAAAACAAATGTAATCCGTTAAACATATTTTAATGTACGTTGCTTTTTAGTATTATATTAAGTGTTATTTGCAATTGGGAACAAAGTTCTTTGGAAGTTTTAAACATTATCGCAGGTGATGACCATTACATGATTTATCGGGAAGATGAGTATAGGAAAATTTTTTAATTTTAAAATATTTATTGTTATTTTATAATAACACATTCCATTTACATTCTCTCATTTTATGAGATTTTACATTATTTTATATCATGTTTTACTTTATTGATAATTGGATTTGCCACAAAGAACCCTGTCTATTTTAGAACCCTCGCGTCTAACATCGAGACTTTGCTAAAATAAAAAATTATTGTTAGAGGATCAGAATATTTTACAGACATAATTCTCTAAGTCGACATTGTTTAGAGATATATACACTCTCTAAAACATTAGAAAAATATACTATATAGCATTCTTTCATTCGATTTCTCGGCATCCAGGACATTTCTCCGTGGTGATAGATGGTGGTAATGGATACAATCAATTATTTTGAATATCCCTGACTCACATCCAGAAACTTGCAATTAGCTGAATCAGTAGTACAAATTTATTTGTATAAAGTACTTTAATTGATATGTTAAAATAGTTTATTATCCGTAATCACAGGCAGATGCCTAGGACGTCGAAAAATCGAATAAAACAAAGCTATTTCGTACATTTTTCTAATTTTTCAAAGAGTGTATTTCTGAACGGTATTAACTTACAATAAAGGATTATGTTTATACATAAATATTTTGATCCTCTAACAATAACCTTTTATTTTAAGTCTCGTTACTAGACGCGAGGGGCCAAAACCCTTATAAAAATGCTGGGCAAAGTTCTTTGTAAGTGAGTGAGTTTAATGCTAAATTGGCAACAATTAACTATTAATTTACTTACTGGATTATAAACATGCTGCTGTGTGTATTACAGACGGGTTGCAATCATATATCTACCCATTAGAGAATATATAGATATTTTGTACCTACTCTAAACGGTAAGATATAAATGCACCCATGTGCACATATAAGTAGCAATTTACTCCATTTGTACGAATTCTTGTATGAACACAGTGCACAAGATGACACTAATTCAGATAGATGAGCGAGCGTATATTTTATTTGCACATTATAAACAGCGCTAAGCGCAGAATGCATTTTGACAGTAGTCACTGCGGCGAGCACAGAAATAGACCTCTATTAAGCTGGACCCTCCACCAGCGCAAATCAAGTTCGCACTAGGTAAAAAATTTAGTGCTATTTAGGTGCTAATTAAGTGCCTTAGTCCGAATTTTGGTACTCGAACCGTTTAGCAGAAAATCGCGTAAAAAATGGGGGGTCCAGCTTGCCATTAAGCTGAACCCCCCTATATCAGAAAATGGTCCTACATAAAAAACAAGTGCACTATAATTTAGTACTAATTAAGTGCTACTTAAGGGGGGAGGGTCAAGTAAACGCAGCCGTCTTTTTCCCGATTTTTTTAAATCATGAATATTATGATGTACTTTGTTCCGATTTAATAAATCTTTCCATCCGTTTAAAAAAAATTCGGAAAAAAACGGCCATTTACTTGACCCTACCCCCTTAAGTGCTCTAAAATAACGATAAAATATTGACAGATTATAACACTTATTTAAATATACTACTATATATTGAACACAGTACCGTCGCGGTCGACACAAACACTTAAAAAACTTGCTGCATGAATGTATTCGTTACTAAAATGATCGAAAACATATATATTATCAAAATATTCCCAAATCTGAGTTTATTGCTAACAGTAAAAAACAATTACGATAATTAACTTAGACCAGCCATTGGCGCTGAATACTATAAGTTCCGTCACCTGATCGTCTATACGAATTAGTTGCTCGGATGATTATAGTATTAAAATAATTCTCAGACATTGTATTTTAAAAGAATATCACGATTTGAATTTAGTGCTAGCTGCATAGAGTTGAAATTAATTAATTAATCAACAGAGTGCGCGCACAGCGCTTTGTAATTCGTTACAAAATCGTCAAAAAATTAAATGCTCGCGTGATTATGGTGCCGAAATAATCCCGAGAGATTGTACTTTAAGAAAATATCATGATTCGAAGCGCGCCGCGCTCCATGGATAAATTATTTAATTTCAACGCTATGCAGCTAGCACTAAATTCAAATCGTGATATTTTCTTAAAGTACAATGTCTCGGGATAATTTTGAGAGCATAATCACGCAAGCACCTAATTCTTTGACGATTCTGCAAAGAATTATAGAACGCTGCGCGCGCGCTTCATAAGTTAATAAATTAATTTCAACGCGATGCAGCTAGCACTAAATTCAAATCGTGATATTTTCTTAAAGTACAATGCCTCAGGATT
Organism: Temnothorax americanus; assembly: GCF_048541705.1. Classification (NCBI taxonomy): domain Eukaryota; kingdom Metazoa; phylum Arthropoda; class Insecta; order Hymenoptera; family Formicidae; genus Temnothorax; species Temnothorax americanus. The sequence continues at coordinate 1,677,577 of NW_027509411.1, forward strand.
ATTTTGGGACCAAAAACACGCAAGCAGCTAATTCGTTAACGATGCAGTAACGAACTTTAGGGCGCGGCGCGCGCGCTTCGCGGATAAACTAATTAATTTCAACGCTATGCATCGTCAAAGAATTAGGTACTCGCGTGATTATGATCCCAAAATAATCCTGAGACATTGTACTTTAAGAAAATATCATGATCCAAATTTAGTGCTAGCTGCATCGCGTTGAAATTAATTAATTAACTCATGGAGCGCGCGCGCGCAGCGCTCTGTGATTCGTTATAGAATCGTGAAAAAATCAAGTGCTTACGTGTTTTTGATCCCAAAATAATCCTGAGGCATTGTACTTTAAGAAAATATCACGATCCGAATTTAGTGCTAGCTGCATAGTGTTGAAATTAATTAATTAATTTATTAATTTTTTGACACGCAATGATTAAGGCCGTTCGCTTCACAGCCTTCTAGCACGATTTTTCTCGTCAATAAACGAATAATTATTTTTAAAGTTTTAATTGTTAACAACTATCTAATTAAATTTATAGTTTGATCACGCATACATTTCGACTATTTGTTAATCGGTTTTTTGAGCTTTCAACTTGATGTGGCTTCTTAATAACTCCATGTAATTTGTATACTATAATGATTAATATTAAGAAAGTAAAAACGACCGCTATGATTTAAATCAACAGAGAGGATAAATTCCATAATAAAAATGCTATAATTATTAATTAATGTTAATCTTATGATGTTAAACTTCCTTTTAATTTATTTCATTTTTCGACGGATTTTTTATGTAACGGGATTATTATGATGTATTACAGTTAATTAGAGGGATTTATTTGATTGATTGAAAAAGTCTCTGTAAAGCACGAAACGTCCAAGTTATTTTGACGGAATATTAAACTGTAATATTTAGAATCCTGTTGTTCGGTTATTGGCTTTTATTTTATCTGAAACATACGAGCTTTATCTACTTATATATTTTTTAATTTATACATATTAAAATTATTGCAATATTAAAAAAACAAATTTTTTACATTATCTCATGACGAAAGAGACCACCACCTTCTCGCGGTTTCCGTTGAGCAACAATATGTACGTAATGTAAAAGTGAAATACACAGAACTGTGATTGCAAAAAATTGTCCTTTAATTTTACTATATGTATTTTACAAGACATTTACTACGTTTACGCGAGCGTTACTTCTGTAGTAACTTTTACGATATATCACTCGTTTACGCAAAATAAATTATCGTAAGTTACTATACAAAATCCCGTTTACGCGAAGGAATTATCGTAAGTTACTACAGAAGTAACGCTCGCGTAAACGTAGTAATAGTAACTTGTGCCAATGTCAAATAAATAATGAAATAAAATTGCTTAAAGTTTCCGTGTGCGTAATCTATCGAGCCGGTAGAAGCAATTTTCTAATAGTAAACGTGAACGAGCGAGTAAGACGATCGGTTAGAATGCTGAAGGTCTCAAGTTCGAGTCCTGGTTTTTTTCTAACTCTTTTTGCATTTTTATTTTTTTAGGCAAATGAGTTGTTATGTAATATACATATAAACTAGGAAAATTATTTGACAATCATTAAAATTATTTGCATATTTTTTAAGAACTTTAAGAAAGTTAACGATTTGCTCATAAAGAAATAAGAAATTATTTTCAAATTACAAAATAAGTTTTTTTTTATTATTATATAATAACAATAGTATTGTTCATTAATTCTCGGTCTCGGCTTCATAATATATATATATATATATATATATATATATATATATATATATATATATATATATATATATATATATATATAATCAATAAGTATCACAAGTAATTAATAAGTACGACAAGACCTATATATGCGCGCGCGCGCGAGCGCGAGCGCCGAGCAAAGAAGCCTAGCACGATTCTCGCCGGCTCGCGGCTGACCGGACCGAGCATCGAGCATCTGACATCACTGCACTGAAATCTGACATCACTGCAAATTTAGTCCGGATTCGCACCAGGGGCAAAGTCTGCAGGTAAAATCGGGTATATTTAGCCCGGACTCAAACCTAGGGGCAAAGTCTGTCGGTAAGGGGCAAAGTGTGTTGGTAATCAAGGTACGGAAGTGCTGGTCTCGACTTTTGAGGGGCCATTGGCTATCTGTCTATTAATCTGTGACTAGACTACCAAAGACCACCAAACGATTCCAATTAATGAAAGTTCGATACGTTGAATTTGTCCGGCCAACTTCATAGAGGTCTACCGTGCGTCCGTGTGAGCAATTCAGTGGTGTGTGGTGTGTGTACGTGTACGGACATATGTAACACCACTTCATAGAACCTGAAATAAGTTGGTAACACTGAAACCGGAGTTTCGCGTTGTCACCACGCGAGGTCTCCAATATCAGTTCGGCCTTTGCTTTTTGTTGACAGAGTTGACATTACCGACGTCGAGGAAGTTCCGGCCAACATTTGTAAAGACTTGAGAGATACAAGACAGTATTGTGCGTTACTAAAAATAAAGATTTAGAACATAAAACTCTGTCTTAAAATTATAAGTCAGCTATTCTGCTCAAGCCCTTAAGATTACCCTTAAGATGGTCTTAAATATAAGATCCGACTATGAATACCGCTCATAATTTCCTAAACGTATAGTTATACAACTCATATAATGTCAAAGAGAGAAAGTGACATCTTGCGATGTTGAGAATTAATTTTCAATTCGCTACTTTCGCAGATTTCAAATTTAACTTTCGGGTCTTTATTTATCTATATACAATTTATCGTGAATTTTGCGCCATAAATAATGCGCAACGTAATTTTATGTAAAAACATATGATAGAAAAATATATCATGGCAAAAAAGACTTGTACTAATGTGTGAGTACAAATTATATGTATTACTTAGTCATATAAAAAATAGATGGGTATAATGGAGATGTGTATCACGTTTTAGATTAGGGGAAGCGATGTATGTACATGGCTTTGTTTTACACAAGGTGTCCCGTAAATTTACATAAATATCGGTAAAGACAACTTCACTATCCTTGCGTGTGTCATCTCGATATTGATTTTGACGAGAGTCAGTTTTCGCCTTTAGCACAGCCTAATTCGCTGACTTTAAATGTTTTTAATTCAAAAACTATTATTACTATAATATTAACTATTAGTCTCAATATTTTTATATTAAAGACAAGTAAAACGCTCTCTAGGTACACAATTAATTTGAAACTTAGGGTAAATAAAAGCAAAACGCCGATTTTATAGCGAATATAAATAATAATAAATTTAATATAAACAAAAACGAATTACAACCGTTTCAGTCTTAAGGTTTAGACCTTCAGTGGAATATTTCACAATGATCTTAAAACCAATCGTCAACAATAAACGCAACGCAACGCACAAATAAAATAGAAATATAGTCAAGTTCTTAAATCGTTGGTCGGCGGTGAAGTTGTTAAAAAAAAATAGAACTTATAGTATATCACGTAACTGACTTTATTTTTTGAATAAAATAAAACATGGAATTAGTTGACAATTCAAAATATTACACTGAAGAGGATCTAAACCTTAAGACTGAAACGTTTGTAATTCGTTTTTTATGTCAGCATTAAATCAGCATTTTTTTTAAATCAGCATTTTTTTTAAATCAGCATTTTGTTCTTATTTTCCTTAAGTTTCAAATTAATTTTGATATTAAGATTTTTGTCTTAAAATGGTTTCAAGAATTTACCCATAAGCATTGTTACATTCTTTACGGGATACCTTGTACATATACATATATTATATATATGTATTTACATATATATATATATATATATATATATATATATATATTATATATATGTATTTACATATATATATATATATATATATATATGTATAAAATATACATATATACGTATACAATTATATATATTATATGTATAATTATATGTAATAAACGTAAAGTATTGTTAAACATTGCTAGTTTGCGATGTCGTTCGATTTTCCATTTGCATGTAAAATTGTTCTCCAAACCATTCCCTATGCATCTCCAGATAACTGCAAACATATTACATTATTAATACACTTTTATCACGAGATTATGACAGTTTAGTTATGACACAAAAAGTCATCTTGCTACTCGCCAGTTCGCCACGTACCTTAGAAACATGTCTAAATATTTTAAAAGTACTTTCAATTTTTTGCTTGATATATCTGCGGATTGTAATAACTCGGGTAACTTAACTGAAATTAAACATTTGACTTTTTTACATATAGATACTTTTACGTAAAGATTTTATAATCTTAATAAAGACGACTTACCGAATAATCTAGTTAAATGAATGGCACCATAGTAAGTAGAGGGATTTGGAATTTCGCTTTGTTTTGGAACTTGAGGCATTAACCTCCACTTATTTGACTGTTGAAGTAAACTGTTTACTTGAGCGGATGTAACAGGCGGCATTCTTAACGTTACACCTCGTGGGCTAGAACAACGGGAACTTGTACTTGCTATGCTACTAAAACAAAACAATCATAAAAACGTTATACCTAATTTCAAACAAAGGATAAAATTCAGAGAAAGCAAAAATTTTTATTGAATCATGCGATTGTAACATGCAATTCTAACAAAAGAAAAAGGAAATATCCCCGAAAAACAAGTGTTGTTGAAAATAAACTAATGAATTTATAAAATTTCTGTGATAGAGATTTGAAACCATTTGATTATTACCTTGATAAATTGCCACCGTCCTGCTTTCCTTCGTCGTAAGATCTTAATTGTCGATTCTCATCAACTGAGCTTACACGACACGATCGCAATCTTCGCTTAGAATTGCCTGACGGTTTAGACGCATTGTCCATCTCCAAATCATGTTCTTGAAAAGGTGGTAAATGAGCATATTCCGTATCCTCAAATTCTTCTTTCGTGGATATTTCTAAATTTCTTATAACAAAACATAGTTGTTTTTTATTAATGCAAACGGCAGATCTTAATGGAACTCAACAAAGTTTCAATCTGATTCGTATAAAAAAATGCATCTGTATTTACTCGATTAATTCCTCCTTTGGTATAATGGTCGCTTGTTCGTTGTTTAGCAAGGAAGATTTTAGGGAAGAATGTTGCTCCCTTTCTTGTCTGTACAACAGAATATGAGGTAAAGTGAAATCGAAATATATGCGTAAGCCGTCCGCGACTTCTCTGCATATATTTACTTCGTTCACTGTTTTTTCTACCGTATTATTCATTTTATTCCGTTGAGGTTTCTCTGGGATATTCGTCAACTGCGTCGTAGTGAAATGCTGTACCCAGGATTCCAGAATATTTATCACAGTAGGTTGCGCCGGAAGTACGACAAGCTGAAATAAATATCGGTGATATATTCGCATGATATTTGCCTTCAGGGAAAGATTAGTTCTTAACATAAATCATGATCTTTTGTATAATTTTCATTTAAATATAAAATTTAAATAAAATGTAAACAGGAATGGTTTTTAGTTTAAAAAATATATCTTGCACCAATGCATTATAGGTTATACAGGATATTCCAGGATTAAACAGGCCAAACTTGAAGTATGAATTAGGATCTCAAAACAAGAAAAAATTTCTTTTAAGGTATGCTCGCAAACACTTCGTTCAAGAGATATTTACTTCTGAAAAGTTACAGAACTATTATAAATAAATAATTTTGAAATAATGTAGGTTTATCCTTTTTACTGCTTTAAAGTAATCAAATAAAAGAATTATTCTCTTTACTGCTTAACAGTAATCAAAATTAAAATAATTACTCTCTTTACTGCGCTTTACAGTAATCAAAATTTAAGTAATAAATATATATATATATATATATCTTCTTCAAAATGATTTTTTACACCAATAGTTTTTTGAATGGGGTGTTTTCAAGCATAAAATATATAAAATGTCTGTTTTAATGACCTTCAATCATTAAAACGGAGGATAGTGCAGCGTGCGAAAAAATAATAGCACAATGTCAGTCAGTCACTCGTTGCACTCACCTCACCAATAGGTGCAACGTTTGTCTCCAAGATGGAAGCCATCATTCTAAACAAAATATTTAATACTGTTAAGCAGTAAAGAGGTTAATTGTTTAATTTTTGATGATTGTTTATAGCAGTAAAGAGGATAAAAATAAACCTATATTCGAGTCTATATTATTTCGAATTTATTCATTCCTAATTCTGTAACTTTAAAAGTCAATATCTCTTGAACGAAGCGTTTGCGAGCATATCTCCAAAGGAAAAATTTTCGTTTTGAAATCCTAAATTCATATTTCAAGTTCGGCCGTTCAACCCGGGAACACCGTATATCTATTAATCCGAAAACTAATTACTAGCTTACCTTATTTTTATTACTTATTAGGTCATAATCCTGCTCTAAAATCCGTTTCAATGTGCTACCTATGTCAAGATCAACGCCTGGTTTCATACTGGCTCCCGATTGGCTGCCACCACCGCTGTCTTCATCATCACTCGTCTCGCCCATGTAATCAGAACTACTCTCTGTATCTTCTTCTGTATTTACTTCCTATAAATTATATATGTAATTCTTATGAACCTTTGTTACTTTCGCAGTCCTCGACCTCCAATATTAAATATTATACAGAGTTTAAGGCTCCTGGGTAGTCACCGCAGCCATATTGAATTTCTTGCTATCGAGGCGAGAAATTACCCTATTTTATGTTGCGGTATTTTCCGAAATAAAAAGACATTTCAATAAAAAATCACTATAGATCGTTTCAACACACTTCTAAAATTGACCGGATACTATCCTTTTCCCTCGACAATAAACAAATAGCCATAAAACGAAGCCTAAACATACGGAAAAACAAGCCGTTTTCGACTATCGAAAGGAGTGGAGAATGTTCCTTCCACATATGTATTTCTTGCAAATCTTACCATACGGTCAATTTTACGAGTTTCACGAATACGTTAAACGTTATAGCACAAGTACAGAACGAATAATAAAGAAATTTAACGCAACGCAAAATAGGTTGTCAACATGTCACAAGACAGAATTCTCCATTGGAGAGAGTGAGAGGAGAGTTCTTATTTCTGCCACGACGATACGGCGCCACCGTCAACGCAGAGTTCTCGGCTCAGGGACCAGGAGCCTTAAACCTTCCACATAGCATGGCAATATTAAGGAAATGATGCCACTTCACAATGCGATAACTAATCAGCGTCCAGATTTTTTAAATTATTGCTAGATACTATCTCTTTTTATTAGATTATAAGATAATTTAGATTATAAAAGTGAAACGTCTAAAATCAATTTTGTAGCTTGAAAATGAGATACTTACTTCTGTATCATAATCAGCATGTTGGCCTGAACTGCCATCCTCGGAAGATCCGGTCGTAGCCGATGTAGCTCGGCTGCCACCGCTTCTCGCTCTACGACGAGGTTCTTGATGCTCTGTTTCGGTTAACCGCTCTGACATCTTATGGCTTTTCTTGCGTTCGCGACGATATAAATAAGCACCCCTGTTCATTAGAAAAAAATAATATGCCAATTCATAAAGAATTAATTATTAAATTTGTATAATGTTAGAGCAGTTTCAGGAATACGTACAACTGAAGCTGCGCTTTTTGTGCTAGATCTCGTTGAAGTTGACGATTCTCTTCTGTATCTTTAAGCACATATTCTTCCGTTACGCAACGGTCCCAAGACGAATTCCAACCCTTATGCAATAATAAAACATATTTACATTTCCTTAATGTACTTTAATATGATTTGTATAATTAAATAGTTTTTCTTTCAGATCAAGCTTTTCTAACTCACTTGGAAGTGTATAAGGTATTCCACCGCTTTTCTACCTCTTTGATCTTTATTTACAATGACATCAAGCACCTACAAACAATTTTATAGTTAGTTTGAACTGCAAGCTACCGTATGATGGCAAAGTTACTTATGTCTACTTGTACAATATAAGTTTATTTCTATATTTCATAAATTTGTAATTTAATGTAATTTTACAACTTTAGGTTACCTCTACGTTTGCAATCTATATCCTTTTTATTACAAGAACATATCGATATTTATTGCTAAGTTAGGCATTAAATTTACATTTTACATTTATATTTGCACATGCACAGTAATACTATTGTAAAAAATCCAAATTAAATGCAAAGTATACGTATATATGTTTAACAATATATGTATTCTACCTTCGAGTCATACAGCACTTTCGCTTTCGTGGGATCTGGCTCGTAACACAACACTTTCTCTCCGTCGGAAAATTTGAATTTTGGCCCTCGTGTTGACACCATTGTAAATATTTAACCGTATGTAAGACAAGGGTATTTGAAGTACATAAATTATCAGCCTAACCTATACGACAATCGGATAGAGGTGAGTAACATCTATATAATTGATAACTATATTGATTCTACGACACCATAACGTTAACTTGCATAAACCGTTCAAATCTGGTGGAGGATCAACTTTGTTATTGTTTATAATCTGCCGTCAATTCTAAAGGTGTCTCCCCGGCACATTTGGCGTTGTGCACACCATTTTGGCTGCGTTCCGATATTCACACTAAAGTAATAGCGTTTTTCATTGGCGGAACTAGTGCGCACTCACTCAGTGCATTAAAGCCGTTGTGTATGTACTGACTTTACGTTGATTTGTGTTTGTACATACATAACATACATATGTACATACGACGGCTCTGACAGAAAAACAAAAACGCGCCGCTATTTATTCACTGCCAGCGTTCGAAAACGTCACCCGGGCCATGGTGGAAATATACATGGGGTGTGCTCAGAACTCGTAAACCACGCCCCTTTTCAACGTGAATGTCACCGAAAAACACAGGGTGGGCAACTGTGAGAAACAAAATGTTTAGCGTTGGAAGTTTGGCACTACTGTACTAGTAGCGTCTCTCTTGCACGTGAATCGTGTGTGTATCTCGTACTCCTCTGTCGTCGTCTGTCTCTTTCAGGTAAAGTGTCTGTGTGTATTTTTAACCTCCACTTACTAGACAACGCTTGTTTAATTTTGAAAATTGATTTCAGGAGCTTGGAGAACGCAAAAATGGTGCGGTGTATTGTCAAAAATTGTAAAAACACCAATACAACATGTACTCCGGAGGAAGTCAGTTTCCACAAAATACCGGAAAACCAAATCATGCGTGAAGGATGGTACAAAAATATCGGAGAAGTTGTCCTTCCTTCCAATACGGCGAACGGTAAGTCTTAATAATAATAAATATAATGCTTTATATTGTTTGCTTATGTCTATGCTTATTTTATCAAATTATTTAATAAGAAATGAGAAATTAATAGTGATAAACTGCTGTTTTGTTTTCATTTTGTTTTTAGGTAAATTTGATAGAAATTAATTTTTAAGAAAATATACATAAATAAACGTCAGTTAGCTAATTTGAAGGAACATTTTTTTTATTCAATTGACTCCGAGCGTTAGTTAAAAATGTTATAACATTAGTAATAACATTCATCCAGAAGTAAATTAAAGGTGATGTTGATACATCAACAAAATACATTACGATTTTTTGTTATTACAGCAAGAATTTGTTCAATGCACTTTACGCCAGAGTCATTTGTTCAGCCGAAGAGGAAGAGAGCTGCAGAAAAAATTTCAAAAAGGCGGAGTCTTTTGCCATCCGCTGTGCCTACATTGCATCTGCAGCCATTAAATGAACAGTAAGTTAACAAGGAAAAATCAATATAGTCCTTTTGTAACCATAGCTCCATATCGTTAATAATATATAGTGCTATCATATGTTATTTATGAATTATTAGACGAGATATAACAATCATTTTCATTGCTCTGATATTTATTAAAATTACAAAGCTAGCAATTGTAGTCTTTCTGTAGTATGTATATGAAATTACAATAACTTTGTTCTTCTTTTAGAGCATCTCCTGAAGAAAATAATATGAAGGTGATACGGCGGGAGTTTCATTTGGTTTGCCCATCTACGAACACAAATACTCCGATACGATCTTCGACCCCAGTACCATCCCCCGTAGGAGTCACTGAGCACTTACAAGATTTAACATTAGTATCTACTAGGTATGTATTAAAATACAAGTACCACATTTTGAGGATATATCTTGTATTCAAGTTATTTTTTTCAACAATAAATAATGTAATTCCTACAGTTGTGTAATATACATTCGACTTAAGTGAGTCATTTAAAGATATTTTGATTCTTTTGAAATGCAATGTGCACAGGTTTTTTTCCATGTGTCATCACTATAAGTTCGGTGTACATTAATTGTAACATTATTTTCTATATGTTTTTTCAGTAATCGTTGCCAGGCAACTAACAGTGACAACGATGTTCAGGAAGTATCCTATGAACTGTTGCGCAGTGAGAGTTTTCCAACAAGGTTAGTAAAATTTATTCGTGATGTAACACACTCGTACGCATAGATGGAAAATTTTTAACAAATTTTTCAGCAAGTCTATTTCAATGCGTTGCACAATTTGTTTATATCTGTTAATTCTTGTTTAGTTTTAACAATACAATAATTAAGTTTTACAGTGACAAGTTAGGAAATTCTTTAATGACCTTATATATGTATATTTTGTAGATCCAAAAAGAAGAAGGTAGTACTACATAAGTGTAGTACAGTACGATCGAGGAGTAAACGGTTTACTTCAAAGACGAAAGTTCACGAGGCAGCATATAATAGTGAACAAGGAAGTCCACCATTGAAACGTCAACGTCGGTGAGTGAAATACTTTACTGCCTATTTATGGTGCAATATATGTAGTAATGATTAATTTGTAATTGCATTGATATTCATTATTTATCATCAGTTTAAAAAAAGTGACTTAAGTTTACGTTTTAAAAGCATAACAGTTTCAAATAGTATAATATTCATTTTTCAAGTAATTTAAAGAATCATGTACTTTTTTAAAGTGCTGTATCATGTAATTTTTTACTATTTGTTTACATGTGATCGCAATAATCCATTAGGAAAAAGGTAATTCTGTCAAAGCAGTGCCAAGAAAAGATTTGAAAAACCTAGCAAATACAAAGAAATGCTCAATATATAAAGAAAGACATGCTCAATATATATTCCATTTCGACTCGAACTATTATTAACAAGCCTTACCGTGAATTCAAACATGCTTTGGTTCAATTGAGCAAATACGGAGTTGTCAAAAAATATTATTGGAGGTATTGAAGAATTTATTGACAAAGGGCAGACTTTTCAGATCTTGCTGGTTCTTTTAATTCGAATGTCTGCATTTTCTTTACGATGAGCTTATGATTGTAATAGTCGTATAAGTAAGTATTGATTAATGAAAAGAGAGAGTACGATAAATAAAAAAATAATTTTATATAAAAAAAAAAATAAGAATTGCACTTCTGTGTGATATCCTTCGGATATCAAGGTATATACGCTAATATATCCATGTGCAAACTGTAATGGAATTATTCTGACATTAAGTTTTTAAATTAATTATTTCATCATTAGCATTATTATTAAATATAATTTTATTTCATTTACTATCAACTATGAAAGAACCAATTCCAAGCTATGAACTCAGTGCATTGGTATGTACATTGTTAGAGTATAAATGTGTAATCATATAAAGTTAATTACTAGAATAAGTTTGGAAGAATTTATTATTTGCAAACTTATGTGCAATTATTGTACATAATAGATTAGGTCTCAAGTTGTTAATAAGTTAATAAAGGAATAAGCTTTTCACCAATAACGGCTTCGCAAAATCTGTTCCTAACATACATTTGTATTAACTTTTCTCATCACTCATTTTGTTGGTAGATTGGTTGTTAAATTAAATTTATTTCTACTTCTAGACAATTATTTAAATGCAATGAAATTTATCAATAATATCAATGATCAGATAAGTAATGACAAAAGTTCATATCAAAATAATTCCACTATACATTGCACATGGATACATAGGCAAGGATGAAGTGCATTAATGTTTTACACTCGTACGTAGAATATTAATATTATCAAACATGAGAATTTCGACCCACGCAGACACGTGCTGATGGTCATGCACTAACCAACTACTCAACAATTGTATCGATACAAGTGTATCTATAATACAACTAAAGTTACTTCAAGTTACTAAAGTGGCATCAATGATATGTGAGTTGGTTAGTGCATGACCATCAGCACGTGTCTGCGTAGGTCGAAATTTTCATATTTGATTGTTTTTTACATTGGTGCAGACGATAGATTTATTATTTAAATATTAATATTATCTTTGTGACAAGTTTATGTTTGTAAAAGTCGTATAAGTGTACAAGTGCAAATATTAATTATTCAAAGGAAGAATACCATATGAATAGAAAAATGAAATATAATTTTATATGCATAAAAAATAACAATTACACTTTTATTCGATTCCACAAAAGGTTTGTATATCCTTTAGGAGTTACACATGCCCACTTTGACATTCGAACAATAGAAATAAGTTTCAAGGAATCACAGAAGTGCAATTCTAATTATTTATGTATATAAAGTAATATTTTAAATTATCGTATTCTAACTTTACCTTAATCAATACTCGCTTATACGAGTAATACAATCAAAAGCTCATCGTAAAGAAAATGCATATATTGGAATGAAAAAGACCAGCAAGATTAGAGTCTGTCCGTTAGCAATAAACTTCTCAATTACCTTCAATAGCATCTTTGACAGCTCCACATTTGCTTAATTTAACCAAATTATATTTGAATTCATGGTAAGGTTTGTTAATAATTGTTCGAATCAAAAACGAATAAGCATTAAATAGGTTCTTTCTTCGTGTTTGCTGTTTTCTTTTTTAAGATGTTTATAGTTGGCACTAAAATCTGATTGGGCCATGGAAAGAATCCCTTCATCTATGCCCACATTAAATCCCCATAGAATAAAAATGCACGTTCACACATGAAACTCCACTTATATTTTTCGTAACTAAAGTCTACAGAAAACTCAAAAACAACTTTTCAGATGCAAAATAAGTGGTTTGCTGAATATGGCCGGTGTTTATAGTCGGATCTTATATTTAAAATCGTCTTATAGTCCAGTGAAATTGTCGGGAAATCATGCTTCACCTTGAAAAAAATCAAACATTCAAAATTTTCAAACATTCAATTTTTCCTGAAATGACAATTTGACTGGACTATTAAGTCTGGTCAAAGGTAGTCCTAAGACTCTGTCCAGCCAATCAAATGACCGTATTAGCAATTCAGACATTACTTAAGACGGTCTTGAAATAAGATCGGACTATGAATACCGGCCTATATTGTATCTTTTCGTCCTGTGCTCCTTGGTAATAATTCGTAAGGGACTTCAAAATTCAAACCAATAATTATGTCTTCTGAAACCTGAAAAAATTAACAACAAATTTTTCCACAAAGCATAACTTCATTCTTTTTTCATTTTTCCGTACCTAATGTTTCTGCAAGACGATGACATTTGTCGCGTATAGTACCGACAGAACTCCTCAGGTTTTTTTTATAATCTTCTGGTGTACCTGTAAGAAAAACCATTTCTTTTATTGACAAAGATTTCGTGTAATTTTTTTCAAATTTGCATTACCTAAATATCTCTTAATTATCATCATCATTATGCGCTAATGGATTGAAAGTAGTCTTAATCAGGTGACAGTTGTACAAGAAAAAAACAAGGAAACATGGTCACATGTTTTTTCATTTAAGTTTACGAAAAATAATAAAATGACAAATTATTTTAGAAATCATGAGGTTTCGACATGATTTCTCATGTTTTTACCTTCAGTATGGCATGCTTTATACTTTATGTCAGATTGACAATCATATCTTAATTACGTAAAAATGTTTTCAGATATATGGACGAAAACATTATCAGCAATGTTTCTGGCAACACGGCAAGCAAAGAAGAGGATCCACATAAGACCATAACGTGGTTGAAAGCTGACTTGAAACATCACAGGTCTCTAGACGAATTTCATGCAGAAAAGTGTATGCAGGAATTGAACAGTCTTGAAATGAAAAATAAATCACTGACATTGCAACTAGCAGAGCGGGAACAGTACGTAAAGACCATTCTTGCTGAAAATATCCAACTGAAGACGTCCATTGCCGAACTTAACGAACAATTAGAAGCGGCGAAATGCGAGAAAGAAACGGCTCTAACAGTAGGTGTTTCTGAAAAGATGAAAGCGATACTGAACCCCTATTTTACAGAGGGACAAATTCGGTGTTTATTGGAAAATAAACAATGGATCAGGTGGTCAGTTGATGACTACGCTTCTGCAATTTTATTCCGAAGTATTAGCCCTAAAGCATACCGGTACTTCCGTTTGAAATTACGTTTCCCTCTGCCATCGCTGTCGTCGTTAAGAAGATGGGCTCTAAAGAAGTTCGATATCCGCGAATGTTTTCTAATGGACGTTTTAGCAATGATGAAGAATAAAGCCGTAGATTTGAATGATATGGAAAAGATTTCCGTACTTACTTTCGACGAAATGGCATTATCCGATGAAGTTTGCTTCGATTCGAAATTGGAAAAGTTGGTAGGGCCATGCTCCAAAGTTCAAGTAATTATGATTCGTGGATTATTTGGAAACTGGAAGCAGCCAATTTATTATAAATTTGACCAACCAATGAGGAAAGACATTCTAATGACTGCATTAACCCTTCTATATACTTCTGGTTATGAAGTAGTAGCGTGTACATCGGATATGGGAAACAAGGGAGTATGGGGAGAACTTGAGATCACTCTTGAAAAACACTATTTTCAACACCCGATGATCCCAGACGGTAAAGTATTTGTATTTGCCGATGTTCCTCACCTCCTAAAGCTGTTGAGAAACTGGTTTGTAGATGATGGTTTCACACTGCACAATTGCACAAGTAAGTTCACTGTCAAAGTTTATGAGGAAATCGTAAAAATGGGCAACGGCGGAGATCTTCGCGTAGCTCATAAAATAACACAACCACTTCTTGATGCTCGACAAAACTTACGACAATCAGTGCATCCGGCAGCAAAACTGTGGTCCCACACTGCTGCGCAGGCCATCAAATGGGCCGGTAATCAGAAGCTTTTAAGCGATGGTGAATATATGAAATACTCTGACTTTGTCATGGCCGTTAATAATTGGTTTGATGTGCATAATTCACAAACCAAGTATGGTGCACACCCAGGCGTTAACAGCTATGGCGTAGATCTAAGAAATCAGGAACAAGCACTAGCTATAATGACTTTGCATACGGAAAATATGCGAGTGGGCTGTCGAACATCGCTAATGCCATTTCAAAAAGGCATTCTTATCAGCAATGCCTCTTTACGAGCATTGTATGATTATTTGTCAATAAAGTTCCCGCAAGACTTTCAGTATATAATAACACGCCGGCTCCAGCAGGATATATTAGAAAACTTTTTTTCGTACATTAGAGGAATAAGTGCAACTAATGACAGTCCCTCTGGATATGACTTTCGATATCGACTTCGTTGGTACATTCTTGGCAAACATTCCCAAGCTCTGTTTACCATGAACAAAAACACCGAAGAAGATTTAAATGCAAGCTGTATGTCTTCGTCAACTCCTAATACTTCTCTTACAACAACGGAGACTAAATCCCGCTCCGTACAATCGACTGGAAAGTGTTTGACTCCAAGTTCAGTAATCAGACTTCACGCACCGAACTTCACAGATGGGAATGATGTTGAGAACACTTCTAAATATGACGATAACAACCTTCAAGAAGAAATAATTTTAACAGAGGAGTTATTCAACAATATTATAAATATAACATCCGAAGACATATTAGACGATTCCGCCCGTGACGAAGGTGACAATTGTACAGAAGACAACTTCGACGTAACGGAACAAGCTGTAGAAATAGAAATTGAAGACTGCAACGAATTATGGAAATCCATGCAAAATAGCTTCCACTCATTGTCACACGAAGAGGAGAAACCGCACGGCTGTGCTAACAGCTCGGATGTAGTCCAAATAGCAGGACTGCAATACGTTGCGGGGTATGTAGCCCATCGATTCAGGTCAAAGTATCCATTTCTAGGAGAGGCCACTGGCGATTACACTTCTAGCCACGATAAATGTGATTGGGTCCAAACAGTCTCGAAAGGGTACCTCATCGTTCCGTCAGAGGAATTGATGAAGCTTAGTAAAGTTGTGGAGGATTGTTTTGTAGCTTTTCATGGGGACAGTTTTTCAAAAGAAGAGTATGTCGTCAAAAAAGTGGTCACTCTTGTTAAGAACTCTGGATACAACGTCAATTGGGTACCCGAGGCCTTGTTAGAACTCGCACATACATTCGAGTTAAAGAAATTGGCAAAAAGACACACGCAAGAAAGGAAAAAGAAAGAAAAGATAAGAAATTAAAAAAAATGAACGTTCTTCCGACAAGAAGAAAATGTACATAAATAAAAGAAACTTGTTTAATATGATTGTTACCTTGTCTTTGTGTATATATTAAATAAACATTGTCTTTGTGTATATATTAAATAAACATTGTCTTTGTGTATATATTAAATAAACCTTAATCTTCTGTCAACTTTACTTTTAGAGATACCTTTTATTAATCCTTAACTCCTGCAAGTTCATTAATATACCTCGACCTGGTAGCAAATATGTGACAGTCAATATGCAATATCTTTGGCAGCTTCGGTTTTGCTGATAGACAAGCATTTTGCGTATCACATTCTGGACTGATAATATTGATTTTCTTATCCACTTGTTCCAATTCAACAGCTTGAATGAATTCGGTCTAAACATAGAAAAGAATAATTTTTTATTTAGTAAATATAACAGAAAGTACTAGAAGCCAGTTTATCACATTGATTAAGTTATCTAATAATTATAATAGTTGTAAGTGAAGAAGAATTATTTAAAAAGTATTATTAATTATATAAATTAATCACAAAACAATCGTAAAAACAAGTAAATAAAAAAAATTTAACGTACACATGTAATATGAATAATGCAAGCCTACATTCGAAGAGAAAGCTACCGAGACATTGTGGATCATCTATGATGAATAATTTACAATGTCTTTAATAAACAATAGTCTTTATAAAAAAAATAGTCTTTATTTAAAAAAAATAGATATGAAAAATTAATCGACAGTATATTAAAATAAATCTTTTTTTCCTGTTTTTTACTTTCATTATTATATAAATTTATTGCATATTATATTTATTACTGTTACGAATAATGGCCAAATATTTTAGTTTTAATTTAAAAAAACATCTTACCTTTATTTTACACGAAACCAAAATCACAGGAAGAGGGTCGAATTCTGCATCGTAACAACACAAAATACCCACTATTCTAGGGATATTTTGTTGATGGAAGCCTGTGTTTTTCGGCGACAAGAAAAGAGAGAGCCGGGAGATTTTAGAAAAAGACAGACCAATACTGAGCACACCATGTATATTTCCACCATGGTGCACACGAGTATACTCCCTTCTCTTTCTATCTCAGCAAGTTAGGCTGAGTTTCCACTGAGCGCGTCACGCGTCGCGTCGTCCGAGTTGAACCAATCAAAACATCCCATTTCGATCTCGTCAAGAATGTATGAAATGGGATGTTTTGATTGGTTAACTTGTGACGACGCGACGCGTGAGTTTTTTGACGCGCTCAGTAAAAACTCAGCCTTTAAGAAGGAGAAGGGAGTATACCCATGATGTAAAAAGAAAGGTGTTTCATTGCGCATAATGGCGGCCAAATACGGAGCAGCCAATCAAATTCACTCCCCAAATGTAACGCGAAATTCTAATGCAGTATTGGTAAAAATGTAAAGAAAAGTTGTAAATGTAAAAAAAATACAAACAAAATTAAAAATTTTTAAAGTAATAAAAGACTACATAAATAAAAATACGTAATATAATTTGAAATGATAAAATCATTAACCACGATTGATTAGGCCGGTTCTACAATCAGTTGTATGAATGCCAAAACGCAGCCGACGAAATAAGAAAAAATTTCTTTGATAATATTAAATATAATAAGATCGGACTATGTAGACCGCTTTAAGTTTTAGAAGCCGTGCTATTCATAAAAAATAAGTGTATAAAAGTTAGAGTATAATATAATAATAACAAATAAATAAATGCATTTATATTTTAAGCGAGAATCCGCTCATGCGGCGGCTAACAATCTAACCTCTTACATATCATGGAAGTAGCCATGTTGCTTTTTACATTTGGGGAGGCTTTTTGATTGGTCAGAAGGCAGTCATTATTTTAGACCACTGCGCATCTCGGGAATGAAACACCTTTCTTTTTACATCATGAGTATACCCGTGTTGTACCCGGGCACAGTATATATAAGTAGCGCAACTCTCCTGATTTCTTTCAGAATTTATATTTTTTGGTAAATCTGAAAAATAGTGGCCTCCTCACCGATTTCGTTCAACTTGGGCTTAATCGACGCGTTTTTGCACGAAACGACCGAATCTGGCAGAAAAAAGTATCGCTCTGCCCTGCGAAGCGAGATATTAACGGTTAAAGTTGACAGGAATCAGGTTATGATTCCTGTCATACCGACGAGATATGTAGCGACTACTAGCACAGATTGGGTGCGTTCAGCCGATACTCTGCTAGCCTAGCAATCGTGAGCAGTCGCTCGTTTTCGCTCGTTTCCTCTCCTTTTAATCCATTGGGTCAAAGGAGAGGAAACGAGCGAAAACGAGCGACTGCTCACGATTGCTAGGCTAGCGGAGTATCGGCTGAACGCACCCAATAACCATCAACATGATGTTTGGATCTATAATATTATACTGCCACTTTTATTAAATAATAAAGTAATCGAAGAGTATGTGTAAAAGCTTTTTTTTCAATGTGATTAAACAGCTCCGAAATTTGATGGAGTATACTGTATCCGCGTTGACAACGGATTTTGACGCGTTCGTTCCGCGAGTTTGTTTCTCCTTATATTACATGGAGCACAATTTGCGCGGAAAAGCGGAACAGTATAGTGATAAATAGACATTTGTATTCATTTCTTAAAATTGTGTTCACTTAATTCATTGCAATTTTTATTAATATGCTTATCTTTTCAGCTTATCTATTGAATACAAGCATTTTAATCAATAAATACCGTTAAAAATTAATATTTTATAATTCTCCGTTCCGCTTTTCCGCTCAAAATATGCTCCATGTAATATTAAGGCATTCAAAACAGACGGAACAGATCGACGGAAATCTAGTAAATTTTGTCTTCCGCGCTTCCGCGTTTCCGCGTTTCCGCGCTCCATGTAATGGCACCCTCAGGGTCGGTCGAGTCAGGGTGCCATTACATGGAGCGCGGAAACGCGGAAACGCGGAAGCGCGGAACAGAATAGTAACTAGATTCCGCGTTTCTGCGAGTTGAGTCCCGCACGTTTGAACGGAAAAGCGGAATCCGCTATTATCGTGTATGTATGTATGTATGGCTGCGTTTCGATATTCACTGCCAGTACTTAACGCAGCCTATGTATGTACCCTGGCTTGCATATAAGATATACTTCATAATGGGTGCGTTCAGCCGATACTTTGCTGGCCTAGCAATCGTGAGCAGTCGCTCGTTTTCGCTCGTTTCCTCTCCTTTTAATCCATTGGGTCAAAGGAGAGGAAACGAGCGAAAACGAGCGACTGCTCACGATTGCTAGGCTAGCGGAGTATCGGCTGAACGCACCCAATAACCATCAACATGATGTTTGGATCTATAATATTATACTGCCACTTTTATTAAATAATAAAGTAATAGAAGAGTATGTGTAAAAGCTTTTTTTTCAATGTGATTAAACAGCTCCGAAATTTGATGGAGTATACTGTATCCGCGTTGACAACGGATTTTGACGCGTTCGTTCCGCGAGTTTGTTTTTCCTTATATTACATGGAGCACAATTTGCGCGGAAAAGCGGAACAGTATAGTGACAAATAGACATTTGTATTCATTTCTTAAAATTGTGTTCACTTAATTCATTGCAATTTTTATTAATATGCTTATCTTTTCAGCTTATCTATTGAATACAAGCATTTTAATCAATAAATACCGTTAAAAATTAATATTTTATAATTCTCCGTTCCGCTTTTCCGCTCAAAATATGCTCCATGTAATATTAAGGCATTCAAAACAGACGGAACGGATCGACGGAAATCTAGTAAATTTTGTCTTCCGCGCTTCCGCGTTTCCGCGTTTCCGCGCTCCATGTAATGGCACCCTCACAGTCTCCGATTAAGGCTGGTTTCACATGGAGCGTAAGATTGCAAGTTACGCATATGCATCTTACGCCCCATGTGAAACCAGCCTAACGTGATTCTCCGATTAAACTCACTCTGCATCTCTTTCTAACTATCCCCCTAGAAAGAGACGAAGAGTGAGTTTAATCGGAGAATCTAGGGAGAATCACGTTAATCGGAGACTGTGATACCGGCCCTTAGCTGTGCAAGGGGCTTAACTAACGCAGGGAAAAACCTAACTAACACCCTAGGGTGCGTTCTGATTCCCGGGCGCTAAAAATCTATAGTGCACGTAACATATACTATAGGATTTTTAGCACTCGGGTCTCGGGTGGGGAATTCGAACGCAGCCCTAATCAGTATGCAAAAATCGCCAAAATATCGCCAAGATGAATTGGAAAATCGTCAAAATATCGCCAAGTCGCCAACTGCAATTTTTTAACGCCAAATTCCTGGTAACCAGTTTGCTAGTTCAGATGCGTCCCGAAGAAGTGCGCAAGAAATCAGTCCAGAATTGCGACAAAAGTGCATACGATCTGTGATTGAACGAGTACTTACTGTACTATTGCAGTAGTCTGCTGTAAGAAGCTACTGTGAAATTTTATACTATTTGTTAAAAGTAAACATGTAGCAGAAATGTGAAAACAATATGGAAGTATCTTTTGAGTACAGATCCAACCGGCAGAAACGTGAAAAGAACGTGCAAGCATCTGCCCGTGAGAAAAAGAGCAGTCGAGTGTGCTAGACGCGTGAAACATATTTTGCGCAAAATTTCACAAGTGTATAATGTCGCTCAAATTGTTGTTTTTGCCGTAGATCCGAGTGACAGAAATGCGAAAAAAGCCGTGCAAGCATCTGCCCGTCAGAAAAAGAACAGCCGAGCGCGCTAAACTCCCAGACAGCACAAATATTTATAAAATATTTATAAAAAAGATTTAAATATTTTGAAAATATTACGTTGAATATTTTGTAAATATTATTATAATGTCCGGAAAATAAAAGATTATAATAAATATTTTAAAATAAAGTGTAAATAATTATCATCAATATTATTAAAGTAGTTTTAATTTATGTTATAAATATTTATGAAAATAATTACTGTAAGTTAGTGGAAATTGTGAAACTGTTTAAGCTTCGTGCTGTGAGATGTAGGCCTATACGGTTCATTTTAGCGTTACGAATTTCGAAAAAATGTTTGATTGATAAATCAGATGTACGGTATATTCTGCCAAAATAACAAAGATAACGCTCTCAATAACGATAATAAACAAAACAAGGCAAATGAAGCTCGTTCGCGACGATGACGGGCGACAGTAATAAAATATTACAAAATTGAATAAAATATATAATAAAGTAAACGTTTCGGTCCTTGATTTGGACCCTCCTCAGTACATATAGCTAGTCGAGTGAAATGCAGTGGTCACAAGTAGTCAAAAATGCCGCGTAATACTTATTGTATTATGCGGAGAGATGGTGTCGTATATCTTATCAATTTGACTGTCAGGTAACTCTTGTGATCACTTTTTAAGGTATGACTATATATATTTGTTTAATTTATTTCTTTATATGGAATTAAGGTAACAGCTCTAGTCACGTTGAGGATACGAGATCCACACTCTCATAATCGGAGAGCGGAATAACTGCATTTTTGACTACTTGTGACCACTGCATTTCACTCGACCAGCTATATGTACTGAGGAGGGTCCAAACCAAGGACCGAAACGTTTACTTTATTATATATATTTTATTCAAATATTGTTGAATTTGTAATATTTTATTACTGTCGCCGTCCATCGTCGCGAACAAGCTCTCATTGCCTGTTTTGTTTATTTTGCCAAAATCATTTGTATTTCTGCTGCTCTACTTCTTACGCAAGCATCTGCCGTAATTCTTGTTGAATTCTGCTGTATGTGCTAGTTTGCAACAATGCCGCTAGGCGGCGCATAATGGTAAAACTAACTCACAAGTAAATTTCAGTTGGGATCTAATATAAGCAGGCCTCCGGCGAAGCGCGAAGCAAAATCATGACATTCGCGACAATCTTCGCCAGCAATACAACGCAAGGCTTAACCAACACCACTTGCGGTGTTATAAATATAAAAAATATTTTTGTAAATTATGTTAATCTTCTAGGAAATAGTTTAAAAATTTTTTGTGTTCTATGGGTAGCAGTAGGCGCTGCTACAAATCTAGCGCGATTATGTTGCATTGCGATTTGCGCAAGCATCTGCCACATTTCTTGCACTATTTTGCTATATGTAAATGCATACACATATCTTCCACAATTCTGTTGCACTACGACGAGAACAAGTTTCTGCCAACAGAAAAATAGTCAAAGTTGGAAATAGAAAACGCATGATCTGCCCGAAAGTTAGTGCACGACTTTCGTGCAGTTTTACAGCAGAATTGCAAAGGATTGGTTACCAGGGATGGTCTTCAGAAATCGCCAATTTGGCGCAAAATCGCCGAATCTGGCAACCCTGGACGCTTGTCGCAAGCCGGCGATGTCGCGGAACGCGCGAAAAACGTGAGGTGAGGGAAACTGGACTTTGCTCCCTCGCGCCCGACTACCGAAATTTAGCTCCACTCACACGCATACGCTCATCCATGGCATTGCACGGGAAGCAAATAATTCTCAACAATACTATTTGGTAAAATATGTATTAGGTATTTTATCAGAGAGTCGAAATATTTGCATTTTACTTTAAATATTAGAGATTAAATTAGTGTACAACGGCTTTAATGTGCACTGAGTGCGCACTGCCAATGAAAAATGCTATTAAAAATATCATTAATTTGGCGCCGACTTCAAAAAATTGAAAGAAATTAAGTATTATTTCATATATTTGAGAGCTTTTTTATTTGTTAATTTTTTTATTTTTTATTTGTTTTAGTTTTTTTAAAAGCCGTCTTATTAAAAAAAAAAGTTTTTTTACGTTGACTCATCGCATGACAAGAAAAAGCAAATGTGTTTCTTTACATTTTTAAATTGATAAAATTGATGCTATAAATCATGATTACATCAACGATGGAGATGGCTACAGCGTGTTTTATGTATAATATATGATTTTTTTTTATTTATGATTAAGGTATCATAAAATTAAAAAAAAAAAACAGAAAAAAGAAAAAAGAAAGAAAAAAAAGAAAAGAGCCAAAAGACAGAAAAAAGGAGAGAGAGGAAGAGGGAGACAGAGAGACAGAGAGAGAGGGAAACAGAGAGCAGAGAGATTGATTGATTGATTGATTGGTTTATTTTATGCCATAGTCACAGACTTTAGGCAAGTAATGAATAATACAAAGATACACATGATATAAACAAGAGCGAAAAATAAAAGACAGAAGAGAAAGAGAGAGAGAGGGGGGAGAGCAGAGGGGGAGAGAGTGAGAGAAGGGAAAGAAAGAGAGCGAGAGAGAGAGAATTAGTGAGAATAAGAAAAAATGGCTGCAAAATGCAAAAAGAGACAAAATTAAGACGACAGGATATGAATTTAAGGGAATAGATGAGGATAAAATTGAATAATAGGACATGAACAAAAATCAGAGAGAATCAGAAAAAATAAAAAAGAATGAGAGAAATAAAGAGAAGACAATGAGCGAAAATGAAGCATTATGGAGTGAAAACAAGTAAAAATAAGAAAGAATGAGAGAAGATAAAGCAGTAAAATGCAGTAAAATTAGAAAAATAATGCAGAATGGATGTGAATAAAGAAAAGTATATAAAGATAGTAGAAGGAGACTACATAAAGATAGTAGTGAAAGAACGTAACTGAGAGTGAATCAAACAAAATAA
Source organism: Temnothorax americanus (assembly GCF_048541705.1). Classification (NCBI taxonomy): domain Eukaryota; kingdom Metazoa; phylum Arthropoda; class Insecta; order Hymenoptera; family Formicidae; genus Temnothorax; species Temnothorax americanus. The sequence goes on from NW_027509411.1 coordinate 1,701,519, forward strand.
AACAAAATGAAATAGAAGGAGAGAGCGAGTGAGTAAGAATGAAAAAATTGAAAAATTACCAGGAAGGATAAAGCGAAGAAGGAGCTCAAAAAGATGACAAGTAGGAGAGGTAAGGTGGCTAGCACAAGAAGAGAGAGAGAGAAGTGCGAGTTTATGTAGTGAGGCGAGTATAGATGATTATTTAAAAAAAAAGAGCGGAAGGGGGAAGAGGAGAGAGGAAGAGGCGTTTAGAAGGAGTAGGAAAATGGTGATATCGCCAGAGGGGAAAGAACAGATAATAAGGATAATGAGTCAAATAATGGAGGAAATATGGGAATTAAAGAAAGAACAGAAAGAGCAAGGGGTAGAAAGTAGAAAGCAAGAAAGAGAGAGAAATGATAAGAGATGAAATTCGGAAGATGAGGGCGCATGTGGAGGAGAGAGAGGTGAAATGGCAGAAGGAAAGGGAGGAATTGAAGGAGATAGGAGAGTTGAAAGGAAGGCTGGATAGTATAGAGAAGGAGAGAGATGGGAGGATGGAAAGTGAAAGATAGGAAAAAGAGATAAAGCAATGGAAGCGAAGGTAAGAGAGCTAGAAATGTGGAGAGAGTTACAAGAGAGAGACAGAAGGAGGAACAATGTAGTAATGAAAAAGGTGGAGGTGGAGGAGTGAAGGCTAAAGGAAGCGGTAGAGAAGCTATGGCTAGAGATGAGAAAGGAGGAAGGAATAAAAGAGGTAAAAGAGATAGGAAGAAAGACGGGGCAAGAGAAGAAGATAGTTTTAGTTAGTTTAAAAGATAGAGTAAGAAAAAGGTAATACAGAGAAAGAATGTGTGAAAAGGGAGGATGGAAAGAATAAAGGATGACATGATTTTAAAGGAAAGAAAAATGTAATGGAGCCTGGAGAGGATAGCTGAGAAGGAGAGAAAGAATAGGAGGAAAGCTTGGAAAAAGTATGGAAAGATTTCGATAAAGGGGATGTGGTGGAGTTGGGATGAGGAAAAAGAAATCATGACAGATGGAAGAGGAAATGAGAAAGAAAAACAAGAAGAAGGAGGGGGGAGAAAAAGGAACAGAGGAAGAGAAAAAGAGTGGAAAAGAGGGAGACGGAAAAATGAAAAGGGAGAATAGTGAGAAGGGAGGAAAAACGATGGGAGGGTAGGGCGGAGAGAAGAGGAAGAGTAGGAAAAAAGGGAGTATGGTGAGGCTGAGGGGAAGGGGGAAAGGAGTCAGAGAGAGTAAAATGAGAAAAGTAAAAAGGAGTGAAAGAGAGAAAAAAGAGGGGTGAAAAAGAGAAGGGGGAAGAAAGGAATTAAGGAGGGAGGAAGAAAGGAAGGAACAGGAAGGAAGCCTAAAGATAGGCTTTTGGAACGTAGCGGGAGTGAAGGAAAAACAGGAAGAGTTTTGGGAAAAGATAAAAAAGTGGGATGTCGTGGGGTTGGTGGAGACGTGGCTGAAACAGGAGGAATGGGAGAAGATAAAGAATAGGGTGCCAAAGAAGTTCAACTGGAGTATACAGGGTGCAAAGAAAGAAAGACTTGGAAGAAAAGAAAGAGCAATAAGTGGAATAATGATGGGAGTCAGAAAGGTGTTAGAAGGGAAAGAAGAATGGATAAAGGAGAAGGGTTTAATGATTAGAGAAGTAAGATGGAAGAAGGAGAATTGGAGATTGGCAATAGTTTACGTAAGCAGCAATTTATGGGTAAGATAAAATTGGTGAAGGAGGAGGAAGGGAGAAAAAAGAGATGGATAATGGGGGTCGATTTCAATGCGAGAACAGGAGAAAAAGTAGCGCTGAAGGATGGAGAAGAGGGAGCTGAAAGAAAATCAAAAGAAAAAATGATAAATAGATAGAAGAAAAGGCTGATTAAATAGATGGAAGAGGAAGGGTGGGAAATTATGAACGGAGCAAAGGAGGGAGATGAGGAGGGGGAGGTGACTTTTACAGGAGAAAGTGGGGAAACAGTGATCAATTACGCAATAGGAGATAGAAAAGCTTGAAAAAGAGTGACAAGTTTAGAGGTGAGGTGTGAGGTAGATTCGGATCACCAATCAATAGCAGTACGGTTGGACAAAAGGGGTGGTGGTGAGAGGAGAGGGACAATAGCGGAGGAAGAGAAGTGGGTGGAAAAGACGAACTGGTCAAAAGAGGCAAGAGAGGAGTTTTGAAAAAGGACGGAGGAGGTAGAAATAGGTAGGGAGGCAATAGATAAAGAGGTCGAAAAGTTGACAAAAAGAATTAAAATAAAAGTAAGGGTGAGAAAAGTAAAAAGAGGGGCAGAAGGAAAGGGTGGGATGGGGACTGTAGGAAGAAGAGGAAAGAAATAGAATAATTATTAAGAGACTGGAAAAGAAAAAAAACACAAAGAAGATCATAAGAGAAGAAAGGAGTATAAAAAAAAGTGTGAGGAAAAAGGAAGAAAAAAGAGAAAATTGCTGAAAGAGGCAAGAGAGGCGAGAACAGAGAAACAGGTGTGGGAAGTAATAAACAAGGAAAGGAGAAGAAGGGTAGAAATTAAAAAGGAGATAACATTAGAGGGGTGGGATAAATACTTTAAGAAGATGTTAGAAGGAACGGAATACAAGCAAAGGCTAGGAGAAGAAGAGTTGGGAGAGCAGAGATGGGAGGGGGAAGTGGAGAAAGAGAAGGAGATAGGATAGGAGGAAGTAGAGAGAATACTGAAAAGGCTGAAAAAAGGTAAAGCGGCGGGAGAGGACGAGATAGGAAATGAAGTGTAAAGTTATGGGGGAAGTGGTTTAAGAAAGGCGTTATGGGAGAGTATATATGGAAAGGAAAGGGTTTACACATTTACACATTTACACACTAAATTATGCGATAGGGAAGCGATTAAAGAAGAAAAAGAAGGTAGTGGCTGCTTTTGTAGATCCAAGGGCAGCATTTGATTCAGTGAACAGGAGGGTTTTGGGAAAATGTCTGAAAAAACCAGGGGTGAGTGAGAAGTTGGGAAAGAGGATCATGAAAATATACGAGAAAACAAGGAGTATAGTGAGGGTGGAGGAAAGATACGGAAGGAAATTTTGGACAGCGAGAGGGGTAAACGGAAAAATTAACAGACCCGATCAGGATTTAAACTCGAAACCTTTTGTTTTCTACCTTCGTAGTTTGTTACTGTATGTTGCTTCACAATTGCTTTACCCCACATAGCAAAATGTTGGCAGTATGCCGACAGCATGCCAGTAAATTTATCTCATAATTTCGCAGCAAGATCTTCTTGTGCTGTGTTTTTTATTCTATTCTATTTGATTTTTACTACCTTATAATCCGTTTTATCAATAAGTATGCCAATTTACGTTGCATCTCAATTTTATATTTAAATATAAAACTGCATTATAAGAAAAATAAGAAAAAAAGATAAATTTAAATAGCTTCAAGACGTTACAAACATGTAAAATGATCTGATATTATTAATAATATACATATTTACTATTATTTGAACTGTATACAATTAGTAAAAGAAATTTGGGTAAATTTTATTTTTAATAATTGCTTTTGAATGTTTCGTTTTTAGCAAATTTTATATATAAAAATCAATAAATGTATGAAGTATGGGTTTTTACGTCTTTAATTATATAAGTAAATTATGTCCTTATCAGCATTAATAATGTACGGTGTATAGTTTTCGAGAAATAGAAAAGTGTTGCTTTAGAGGACCTATCGATATTAGCGACTTACCTCTCCACTTCTAATAAAAATGTAAAAAATGTATAGTTGTATATTTGTGAAATAAAATTAATGCGCGCGCGTAGCGCGCGCCTGTGTTCTATTTGTGAAATAAAATAAAAGCGCGCGCGTAGCGCGCGCCTGTGTTGTTCTAGTTCTCTTCTAAAAAGGGCATGTCGTAGGTATTGTTGTCACTTTTCCGCGATGCCGATTGGTTCTCTTGCTGCGCTTACTTCATTTGCAGCTGTCATTGTATATTTTGACAGTTGTGTGTATCAAGGGTTAATAGTGTAATATAGTAATAGCATAATATTAAAGCTAAATAGCGCGCGCGAAGCGCGCGTCTGTAGTGTCTAGTATGTTAAAAAACCCAATGTATCAGTATTAAAATTACAATCACGAATTCTTACTTACGGACCATTACAGACCAATAAGTCGCAGTGTTAAAATGTATCTGTCGCTCTGACATGTCGTGAGTGAGTAAAGCGTTGATAGAAATCGGAAGGTTAACATAATAAAAGCGGTGTGTACATGATATCAGTTAATGGTGGGGATAAAAATTCACAACGAATAACTCTAAATTTTTGATAACCTATTAATAACGTTCAAATAAGTATCCGGTAAACCTTCCGTGTCCGTCTGCAAATTCAATCCATTTTCCTGTCTCTTTATGCACAGCATCTCGGAAATTAAGCGTTTATAAAAATACGATTCATTATCTAGAATTTCCACATTATCCCAATCGAAATTATGATTTAATGCTGATCTATGATCTGTTATAACAGAATGATTAGATGTATTCTAATTTACATATGGTTTTGATGGTGTTCCTTAATTCTTGTTTGTAATTGTCTGCTCGTTTGGCCTACATAAGATGCGTCGCAATCAAAATTTTGTATACTACGTTACATTGTTTAGAACGTGGGAGACTATCCTTATGAGCTTTTATGAAGGTTCGCATTTTGTTTAAGCTATTATACAATAATCTCACTTTTAGATCCCTTATGTTTTTAAATTGTGCTGTTTAAAAAATTTAGAGTTATTCGTTGTGAATTTTTATTTCCACCATTAAAACTCATGTACACACCGCTTTTATTATGTTAACCTTCCGATTTCTACCAACGCTTCACTCACTCACGACATGTCAGAGCTCACGACAGGTACATTTTAACACTGCGACTTACTAGTCTGTAATGCTCCGTAAGTAAGAATTTGTGATTGTAATTTTAATACTAATACATTATACATACTAATACATACTAATGTTTAAAACTTCCAAAGAACTTTGTTCCCAATTGCAAATAACACTTAATATAATACTAAAAAGCAACGTACATTAAAATATGTTTAACGCATTACATTTGTTTTGCTTTTTCACTTAACTTTTGCATATACTTACAATAATAAATTAGGCAGTAAAAATAATCAATAACTCAATAACATATATGTTTTGTCGTTTATAGATCTTCACAAGTTCGAATTCCATTTCAACGATGACAAAATCTTTTCTTGTTCATATTTTTTATTGTTTTTATCGGATATCGACTGATATCTTTTGGGAGATCGTATCTCAAAGTCACTGTACAGGATTCGTAAATTTTTGTTTTGTTGATAAGCAACAAACAATAAGATAGTTTGCTTTATTGTTCAAAAGTATAGTGATTTGGAAATAAAATACAGCTTTATTGTTTAATTTGATATTATTCGTGGGAAACAAACGCCAAAACGCAATTTTTATAGATACAACGCACTTCAAAATTGTAATCAAATGAACAAGATACGACATATTTATTTTTAAATAACATTTATTATTGTCATTTAAAAATAAATACGTCGTATCTTGTTCATTTGATTATAATTTTGAAGTGCAAAGTCGTATCTACAAATACGAGAAAATACCAAAAAATTTCGACAATAACTATAATTTATTTTTGGTAATTTATTTTAAGATAGGATGTAGACACTTAGCTTCAAGGTTGCCTGACTGAGCGTTTAAGCAGAAAAACCGGAAATTATGTAAAATCGATCTCGAATTGTGTAAGATACGACCTCCCGAAAGATATCAGTCGATATGTGAAAAATAGATTTCTTGATTAAAAATTAATAAATTAAAATTTAAGAAATTAATAATAAAATAAAAATTAATTTTATAAACCGAAATTAAAAATATTAGATATTAATTAAAATTTAAATAAAAATAAAAATTATAATCAATAATTTTATAAACTACTAGCTGGTTACCCGGGCTTCGCCCGGGAGTCGTTTTTCTTCAAACGACTTTATTTGTGTTTTAATATCCTTAATCGAAAAAAATTCCTTTATCAGTTCGGATACCGATTCCCAAAAAGATCGGTAACGAAAAACTATACACTCTATAGCACTTCTCGGAAAATTCTACTCCTATTTATATACTTTTGGTAAAAATTCGGTCGAATAGTTTAAGAGTGTATAAAGAACAGACATACATACAGACATTCTATTTTATATATATAGATAAATTAAAAATATTTTTGTAACATTCTTTGCAGTGTGTGTGGAGATGGGTATAATATCGGTATTGTTAAATTGATTAGCAATTTAATTATGTGATTGTACGTTTCAGTTTCAGACTGCGTTTCAAGATTGAAAGTACGGCGCGTGTAGTTGACGAAGCAAAAGAATATACTTTTAAAATTCATACAAAAAATTGTTACTATATATATAGGTGAACAAAGTTCAGGCTGACCGTATTTGGCAGTTTAACTTGATGAAAATATTAATTTTATGAAATTACCAGAGAAATTACATAAAAGTTTATTTGAAATTTTAATTAATATACAAACAAAACTTTCCTACACGGTATAAATAATAAATATAATTAATTGAATAAGTTTATTAAAGGAGCATCGCATGAAGCGGACCAGGAGGAGGGGACGGAGGGAAGACACTAGAAGGGATGGAGGGGGGTAATAGTAGTGGTGTAAGGTCGCCCAAAGGTCAGGTTTCGAATAGAATTAAAATATGTAAAGGGTTGGGCACGTCCCTGTAAAACGCCATGTAAAAGGTATCAGGTAATGACTGAATGTGTATAATTATAATTGTAAAGGTTTTTGGAAACGTTTTCCTGAAAAAAACGCCTTTCCAACCGCGGGAGGGGAGAGAAATAAAGATTGAATTGAATTGAAATTGAATATTAAAGAAGCATCGCGAATTAAAATATATATCCTTTATTTGTTCTTAAAAGAAATTTCTTATGTCATTTATGATTAAAAACATATAATTGATGCACGATTATTATTAACACCGAGATTAACACTGAATCTCTATTGCGTCAAAAAGTTGCAACTATATACTATACTATTCAGAATTTGTAAATTATTTTTTAATTATATATTCGAAATTAAAGGTTTTTTTTTAAATAACCGCAATATTAATCAGATGGCAAAGTTAATTAAAAATAGCGGATATTAAAAATAAAAATGATAGAATTTTTACATCCGTATCTTAGGCCGGTATTCATAGTTATTTAAGACCGTCTTAAGTTCAATCTTAAGATGTCATGAACCAATCACAGAGCCGTATTAGCGTCTTAAGACATTACTTAAGACGAGCTTGAAGACTATGAATACCGGCCTTAAGGCCGGTTTTCACACGCAATGATTGGTGGCGCCAACTGACTGGCATTCATTGGCGCCAGAACCAACTGGCAAACTCACAAGTGTTTACACAGTGATTGGCGTATAATATGGAAAATATTTAACATTTATTAAACACACAGTAAATGAGAACAACCATATAACCTCAAATTTTGAGGTTATATGCTTTGGCCAATAACCGCCAGTAAACGCCACATTACTAGCGCCAGTTTGCATCAAGTGTTTACACTTGCATTTTTACTGGCATTAGTCGACTGGCGAGGCTTGGCGCCACCAATCATTGCGTGTGAAAACCGGCCTTTACACAATTTGAGATCAATTTTATCAATGATACTTTTGACATCCGGCCGCTATATGGCTCCGACATTTTGAATTTATCAACTGAATTTAACATCAGATTAATATTTAGCAACCTGAAAAACTCAAGTTTGAATAACAAAAAAAATTTCATAGTTTCTTAATTAATGGTTTATGTAAGTCGCAACTTTGATGCAATAAACTTTATGTTAATCATCAATATCTTTTTAACTACAATTGACATAACAAATTTCTTTTAAGGGCTGAAAGTCCTAACAAAATTTTGATTACAATAATATAACTTCTCTAACACGTCATGCGGAGTTCTCGGCTTAAAGATCAGTGCGCTCTGATTCTATAACTATTAACAACAATTCGTTATCATTATATTGTCGTTGCGCAACTTTTTTATCATATATTATATCTGCACAACGATAATATAACGATGATAACGAAACTGTATAGCACGGTCTTACATACAGGTCTCTCAACTCGATAGAATTTCAGTGGTGGGGGTGACTCCAATATCGAAGTCATTTCTTGTGGTGTCGCTGCTATCGAGGGATGTCGATTTGACACGCGATTTGAAATACGTAACCTGGTGTTGTCATTGCGTTAAATAATTCGTCACAGTGCACGCGTTCTATAATTTGACGTAATGACAAAACCGTGCATTGTACCCAAATGCAAAACAGGCTTTAAAAGCATTCACGATCGACACGTGGAATTTTAAAGTATATAGGCAGTTAGTTTCTATAAAATTTGTCTTGGTCTGCACGAAATTATTTTTGTACGCAAAATACGATAAAAATATATTGTCAATATATTGTAATGTAATAAAAATATATTGTAAATATATTTTTATCGTATTTTTATCAATTTACAATATATATTATTAAATTTTAAATTATATAAATACATATATACAATTTCTACAATATAATTGCGATATATATATATATATATATATATATATATAATATATATATGTATATCATAATTATATTGTAGAAATTATATATATGTATTTATATAATTTAAAATTAAATATATATTATATAATTTAATTATTTATTGTAAATGTGTATTATGAAAATTATGGATTCTTAGATTACAATATAATACGTATGCGCTATGCGCTACTATTGCTCTCTCGCTCGCTCGCACAGCACATCCCTCGATTGCAGCGACCTCATACTTTTCGGCTTCGCCAAGCGAACCATCCCCATTATACGAGTTGAGAGACCTGTATGTAAGACCGTGCTGTATAGTTATAAGAGTTACAGAAAATAGCGACGCGACTTATCGACTATTAGCGACTTCGTCCGAAAATGACCCGCTTTATCTTAAGAACGTAGTTACTGCATTGGCCGCTACACGGTATGGCGCTGAAACCAGTGAGAAATGCTGGTCTCGTCTCAACCCGGACCTTTGGCTATCTGTCTATTAATCTGTGACTGTGGTTGGTCAATAGCTTACTGCTTACGTCTTAAGGCCCGGACACATAAGAAAAACTTAAGCAGTAAAACTCAAGCAGTAAGCAAATCAGCTAATCACAGTCAAGAACTTAAGGCACGGCCCTAAGCGGTAGCAAATCCATACCGTTGATTTCTTACTGCTTAAGTTTAACTGCTTAAAGGTGCCTTTTCATGCTGACGCTCGACGCTCATTTTCAGCAGAAAGAAGGTCGCATGACCACACGTGACGCCGGCGTCAATTGAAATTCATGAAAAGGAAAACAGCGTCAAAATTTCGGCGTCTTCGCGCTGCTTTGGCTTTGACGTTTAAAGCTGAGAAAATCCAGCTTTCTTTGCTTGACGCTAGCGTCAGATCAAAATCACGTGATCTCGCGATACGCTGAAACTGGCTGAAACGAGCGTCTCATGAATTCGCACCTTAAGTTTTTCTATGTGCCTTGGCCCTTAGAGTGCATCCCGATGGAGAAGAAATAGCGGAACGGAACAGTAACGGAAAAGAGATATGATGGGGGGTTAACCAATCAGAGTAGTTCCGTTTCAATTCCGTTCCGTTATTTAGTGAGTGGGTTCCCCATGGCACGGAGCTGTTACGGAACGGAAAAGAAACGGAAAAATTTCTAACCTATTCTGTCGAAAGTTCGCAAATAAGTGCAGTGGATCGATCGGTTTGCAACATTTTTATTTTTGCAAATAAAGAGCAATATGTCGTCATCGGTAGGTATTACATGTGAAAATAAAATATATATGTTAAAATCCTATGTTATTAATATGTTAATGCTAATTAATGTGATATATTTTATTAATTTCCAGAAATTCAAATGTGGATATTGTCGCTGGATTGTTTGGTTCGATGAAGACGGAAAACTTTCACATCCTTGCTTAGCAAATCATGCGAATTTAATAATGGATAAAGATCGAAATCTCTTTATAAATGGTACGTATATTTGTGTACAAGAAAGAGGCAATATATATTCAATATAACTAATGGTTAGAATATGTAAATGATATATAAATTTGTTGTAAAACTAAATCTGTTATTATTTAGATTTTTTAGAAACACACGTCGAGAGTGAGAATAACAGCACTGCCTGTGAAAAAGAAAATATTGCTCGATACTGAACAAAACCGTCAAGAACACACTGACGACCACGATACTGAAAAGTTAGATGAAGATTTAATAAGTGCCGTAAAAGAGAGAGCACCGTTATATGATTTTCGCATACCTGTGAAAGAACGAGGAAGAAAACAAAAGTACTGCCTATGGCAAGAAGTCAGCAAATGTTTGAAAGGTTTAAAAGCATTGATATTTATTTACATATTTACTTATTTTCAAGGTTTTTTACACACACACACACACGATACATATATACATATATATATTTCTTAATTATACGTGTGTCACAGGTTTATATACCGCTACTTAAGCAGAAAAACGATGGACCTATCTTAAAGATTGTTATAGAAAGGCAAGAAATATGTATAAAAAAAAGCAAAATCCACCACTTTTTTGCACAATGTTTTTCTTTTTTTATACATATTTCTTGCCTTTCTATAACAATCTTTAAGATAGGTCCATCGTTTTTCTGCTTCAGTAGCGGTATATAAACCTGTGACACACGTATAATTAAGAAATATATATATGTATATATGTATCGTGTGTGTGTGTGTGTGTGTAAAAAACCTTGAAAATAAGTAAATATGTAAATAAATATCAATGCTTTTAAACCTTTCAAACATTTGCTGACTTCTTGCCATAGGCAGTACTTTTGTTTTCTTCCTCGTTCTTTCACAGGTATGCGAAAATCATATAACGGTGCTCTCTCTTTTACGGCACTTATTAAATCTTCATCTAACTTTTCAGTATCGTGGTCGTCAGTGTGTTCTTGACGGTTTTGTTTAGTATCGAGCAATATTTTCTTTTTCACAGGCAGTGCTGTTATTCTCACTCTCGACGTGTGTTTCTAAAGAATCTAAATAATAACAGATTTAGTTTTACAACAAATTTATATATCATTTACATATTCTAACCATTAGTTATATTGAATATATATTGCCTCTCTTGTACACAAATATACGTACCATTTATAAAGAGATTTCGATCTTTATCCATTATTAAATTCGCATGATTTGCTAAGCAAAAATGTGAAAGTTTTCCGTCTTCACCGAACCAAACAATCCAGCGACAATATCCACATTTGAATTTCTAGAAATTAATAAAATATATCACATAATTAGCATTAACATATTAATAACATAGGATTTTAACATATATATTTTATTTTCACATGTAATACCTACCGATGACGACATATTGCTCTTTATTTGCAAAAATAAAAATGTTGCAAACCGATCGATCCACTGCACTTATTTGCGAACTTTCGACAGAATAAGTTAGAAATTTTTCCGTTTCTTTTCCGTTCCGTAACAGCTCCGTGCCATGGGGAACCCACTCACTAAATAACGGAACGGAATTGAAACGGAACTACTCTGATTGGTTAACCCCCCACCATATCTCTTTTCCGTTACTGTTCCGTTCCGCTATTTCTTCTCCATCGGGATGCACCCTTTACTGCATACTCTTGCTGCCATTGTAGACGAAGCTTTAGATTCGACTTATAAATACCGGCCTTACTCCAGTTCGTTTTCGCTGCACTTCTGATAAATATATTTGTTTCATTCTAACTTATTGCACTAGTTCAGAACAAGAAGTGCAACGAAAACGGCCTACCATCATCATAGACAACTATCATTGATTAACCGAAATGTACCGAAGTATGCCGAAGTGTTTCGAGTTCACCCCGCTTACCCCCGAGGACCCGAGAGAGGCTCGTTTTCGCTCCCCCTTCTCACCGCCACCTCATCAGTCCAGTGTCTCACGGTTCTCCACCTCTATGAAGTTAGCCGGACAACTTCAACGTATCGAACTTTCATTAATTGGAATCGATTGGTGGTCGTTTGGTGGTCTTTGGCAGTCTAGTCCAATCGTTTGGTGGTTAGTCGTTTTCTTGTAAAATAAAAATAAAATTTCCGGTTTAAACTTAGCCGGACAATTTTTATTTTTTAATCAATTTAACTTTTTTATAGCTCATTCGACGCGGAATCGTTTGGTGGTCATGAATATCAAGTTCCGTGAAGTTGGCACCCGACTTTAACAAAATGAATTTTTAAAAAAAGGAAATTGTAGCATTTTCTTTGTAGTTGTTTGTAGTAACAATAATTTCGTTTGTAGTTTTACCGATTTTGCAAAAACAAAGATTTTCAAAAATCACTCTTGCCTAAAATTGAGATATTTGAAATTCGCTTGCGCTATGTGTTTTAGAATCGTTTGTAGTTGTTTGTAGTAACAATAATTTCGTTTGTAGTTTTATCCATTTGGAAATAACGAAAAATTAAAAAAATCACTCTTACTCAAAATTGAGATATTTGAAATTCGCTTGCGCTATGTGTTTTAGAATCGTTTGTAGTTGTTTGTAGTAACAATAATTTCGTTTGTAGTTTTATCCATTTGGAAATAACGAAAAATTAAAAAAATCACTCTTACTCAAAATTGAGATATTTGAAATTCATTCGCGCTATGTGTTTTAGAATCGTTTGTAGTTGTTTGTAGTAACAATAATTTCGTTTGTAGTTGAATAATATAAAAGTTACAACGTATTTGCAATATACAAATAACGTATTTATCTCAATTTTAAAGATATCTCGAACCCGCTTGCGCTATGTGTTTTAGAATCCTTTGTAGTTGTTTGTAGTAACAATAATTTTGTTTGTAGTGGAATAACTTAAAAGTTGCAATGTATTTGTAATAAACCAATTACGTATCTTTGTCAATTTTAAAGATATCTCGAATCCGCTTGCGCCATGTGTTTTAGAATCGTTTGTAGTTATTTGTAGTAACATTAATCTCGTTTGTAGTTTTATCCATTTTGCAAAAACAAAAATTTTTTAAAATCACTCTTACCCAAAATTAAGATATTTGAAATTCGCTCGCGCCATGTGTTTTAGAATCGTTTGTAGTTGTTTGTAGTAACAATAATTTTGTTTGTAGTTTTATCCATTTGGAAATAACGAAAAATTAAAAAAATCACTCTTACTCAAAATTGAGATATTTGAAATTCGTTCGCGCTATGTGTTTTAGAATCGTTTGTAGTTGTTTGTAGTAACAATAATTTCGTTTGTAGTTGAATAATATAAAAGTTACAACGTATTTGCAATATACAAATAACGAATTTATCTCAATTTTAAAGATATCTCGAACCCGCTTGCGCTATGTGTTTTAGAATCCTTTGTAGTTGTTTGTAGTAACAATAATTTTTTTTGTAGTGGAATAACTTAAAAGTTGCAATGTATTTGTAATAAACCAATTACGTATCTTTGTCAATTTTAAAGATATCTCGAATCCGCTTGCGCCATGTGTTTTAGAATCGTTTGTAGTTATTTGTAGTAACATTAATCTCGTTTGTAGTTTTATCCATTTTGCAAAAACAAAAATTTTTTAAAATCACTCTTACCCAAAATTAAGATATTTGAAATTCGCTCGCGCCATGTGTTTTAGAATCGTTTGTAGTTGTTTGTAGTAACAATAATTTTGTTTGTAGTTTTATCCATTTGGAAATAACGAAAAATTAAAAAAATCACTCTTACTCAAAATTGAGATATTTGAAATTCGCTTGCGCTATGTGTTTTAGAATCGTTTGTAGTTGTTTGTAGTAACAATAATTTCGTTTGTAGTTTTATCCATTTGAAAATAACGAAAAATTAAAAAAATCACTCTTACTCAAAATTGAGATATTTGAAATTCGCTTGCGCTATGTGTTTTAGAATCGTTTGTAGTTGGTTGTAGTAACAATAATTTCGTTTGTAGTTTTATCCATTTGGAAATAACGAAAAATTAAAAAAATCACTCTTACTCAAAATTGAGATATTTGAAATTCATTCGCGCTATGTGTTTTAGAATCGTTTGTAGTTGTTTGTAGTAACAATAATTTCGTTTGTAGTTGAATAATTTAAAAGTTGCAATGTATTTGTAATAAACAAATTACTTATCTTTGTCAATTTTAAAGATATCTTGAATCCGCTTGCGCCATGTGTTTTAGAATCGTTTTTGTCAGACAACTATAAACGATTCTAAAACACGTGGCGCAAGCGGATTCGAGATATCTTTAAAATTGACAGAGATACGTTATTTGTTTATTACAAATACATCGTAACTTGGAAATTATTCCACTACAAACGAAATTGTTGTTACTACAAAAACTACAAACGATTCTAAGAAACATGGCGCAAGCGGATTCGAGATATCTTTAAAATTGACAAAGATACGTTATTTGTTTATTACAAATACGTCGTAACTTAGAAATTATTCCACTACAAACGAAATTGATGTTACTACAAACAACTACAAACGATTCTAAAACACATAGCGCAAGCGGGTTCGAGATATCTTTAAAATTGAGATAAATACGTTATTTGTATATTGCAAATACGTTGTAACTTTTATATTATTCAACTACAAACGAAATTATTGTTACTACAAACAACTACAAACGATTCTAAAACACATAACGCGAACGAATTTCAAATATCTCAATTTTGAGTAAGAGTGATTTTTTTAATTTTTTGTTATTTCCAAATGGATAAAACTACAAACAATATTATTGTTACTACAAACAACTACAAACGATTCTAAAACACATAGCGCGAATGAATTTCAAATATCTCAATTTTGAGTAAGAGTGATTTTTTTAATTTTTCGTTATTTCCAAACGGATAAAACTACAAACGACATTAATGTTACTACAAACAACTACGAACGATTCTAAAACACATGGCGCAAGCGGATTCGAGATATCTTTAAAATTGACAAAGATACGTAATTTGTTTATTACAAATACATTGCAACTTTTAAGTTATTCCACTACAAACAAAATTATTGTTACTACAAACAACTACAAAGGATTCTAAAACACATAGCGCAAGCGGGTTCGAGATATCTTTAAAATTGAGATAAATACGTTATTTGTATATTGCAAATACGTTGTAACTTTTATATTATTCAACTACAAACGAAATTATTGTTACTACAAACAACTACAAACGATTCTAAAACACATAGCGCGAACGAATTTCAAATATCTCAATTTTGAGTAAGAGTGATTTTTTTAATTTTTCGTTATTTCCAAATGGATAAAACTACAAACAAAATTATTGTTACTACAAACAACTACAAACGATTCTAAAACACATAGCGCAAGCGAATTTCAAATATCTCAATTTTGAGTAAGAGTGATTTTTTTAATTTTTCGTTATTTCCAAATGGATAAAACTACAAACGAAATTATTGTTACTACAAACAACTACAAACGATTCTAAAACACATGGCGCAAGCGGATTCGAGATATCTTTAAAATTGACAAAGATACGTAATTGGTTTATTACAAATACATTGCAACTTTTAAGTTATTCCACTACAAACAAAATTATTGTTACTACAAACAACTACAAAGGATTCTAAAACACATAGCGCAAGCGGGTTCGAGATATCTTTAAAATTGAGATAAATACGTTATTTGTATATTGCAAATACGTTGTAACTTTTATATTATTCAACTACAAACGAAATTATTGTTACTACAAACAACTACAAACGATTCTAAAACACATAGCGCGAACGAATTTCAAATATCTCAATTTTGAGTAAGAGTGATTTTTTTAATTTTTCGTTATTTCCAAATGGATAAAACTACAAACGAAATTATTGTTACTACAAACAACTACAAACGATTCTAAAACACATGGCGCGAGCGAATTTCAAATATCTTAATTTTGGGTAAGAGTGATTTTAAAAAATTTTTGTTTTTGCAAAATGGATAAAACTACAAACGAGATTAATGTTACTACAAATAACTACAAACGATTCTAAAACACATGGCGCAAGCGGATTCGAGATATCTTTAAAATTGACAAAGATACGTAATTTGTTTATTACAAATACATTGCAACTTTTAAGTTATTCCACTACAAACAAAATTATTGTTACTACAAACAACTACAAAGGATTCTAAAACACATAGCGCAAGCGGGTTCGAGATATCTTTAAAATTGAGATAAATACGTTATTTGTATATTGCAAATACGTTGTAACTTTTATATTATTCAACTACAAACGAAATTATTGTTACTACAAACAACTACAAACGATTCTAAAACACATAGCGCGAACGAATTTCAAATATCTCAATTTTGAGTAAGAGTGATTTTTTTAATTTTTCGTTATTTCCAAATGGATAAAACTACAAACGAAATTATTGTTACTACAAACAACTACAAACGATTCTAAAACACATAGCGCAAGCGAATTTCAAATATCTCAATTTTGAGTAAGAGTGATTTTTTAATTTTTCGTTATTTCCAAATGGATAAAACTACAAACGAAATTATTGTTACTACAAACAACTACAAACGATTCTAAAACACATGGCGCAAGCGGATTCGAGATATCTTTAAAATTGACAAAAATACGTAACTTGTTTATTACAAATACATTGCAACTTTTAAATTATTCCACTACAAACAAAATTATTGTTACTACAAACAACTACAAAGGATTCTAAAACACATAGCGCAAGCGGGTTCGAGATATCTTTAAAATTGAGATAAATACGTTATTTGTATATTGCAAATACGTTGTAACTTTTATATTATTCAACTACAAACGAAATTATTGTTACTACAAACAACTACAAACGATTCTAAAACACATAGCGCAAGCGAATTTCAAATATCTCAATTTTGAGTAAGAGTGATTTTTTTAATTTTTCGTTATTTCCAAATGGATAAAACTACAAACGAAATTATTGTTACTACAAACAACTACAAACGATTCTAAAACACATAGCGCAAGCGAATTTCAAATATCTCAATTTTAGGCAAGAGTGATTTTTGAAAATCTTTGTTTTTGCAAAATCGGTAAAACTACAAACGAAATTATTGTTACTACAAACAACTACAAAGAAAATGCTACAATTTCCTTTTTTTAAAAATTCATTTTGTTAAAGTCGGGTGCCAACTTCACGGAACTTGAATATCATCATAAAAACGTTTGGTGGTCAACCGTTTTCCTAGAAAATAGAAAAAACCATCATCACCTCTGTGCCACTAGTCGGAGTCGGAACAATTGTATTTATCACCCAAATTGACTTTGATAAAGCTCAATCGACACGGAATCGTTTGGTGGTCACGAATATCGTAATTAAAACGTTTGGTGGTCAATGGTTTTCCTAAGAAATAGAAAAAACCGTACTCTCACGCCATTGGTCGCATGACTCCGTGACGTTGGCTCGGTAATTTAATGAATAAACATTATTTATTAATCAAATTGACTTTCATACGGCTCAATCGACGCGGAATCGTTTAGTGGTCACGAATATCGTAATTAAAACGTTTGGTGGCAATGGTTTTCCTAAGAAATAGAAAAAACCGTACTCTCACGCTATTGGTCGCATGATTCCGTGACGTTGGCTCGGTAATTTGATGGATAAACATTATTTATCAATTAAATTGACTTTCATACGGCTCAATCGACGCGGAATCGTTTGGTGGTCACAAATATCGTCATTAAAACGTTTGATGGTCAATGATTTTCCTAAGAAATGAAAAAAACCGTACTCTCACGCCATTGGTCGCATTACTCCGTGACGTACCGTTGGCTCGGTAATTTAATGGATAAACATTATTTATCAATCAAATTGACTTTCATACGGCTCAATCGACGGGGAATCGTTTGGTGGTCACGAATATTGTCATTAAAACGTTTGGTGGTCAATGGTTTTTCTGAGATATAGAAAAAACCGTATTCTCACGCCATTGGTCGCATGACTCCGTGACGTTGGCTCGGTAATTTGATGGATAAACATTATTTATCAATCAAATTGACTTTTATACGGCACAATCGACGCGGAATCGTTTGGTGGTTACGAATATAGTCATTAAAACGTATGGTGGTCAATCATTTTCCTAAAAAATAGAAAATACCGTGCGCTCACGCCATTGGTCGTATGACTAATAGCACATGGTCATACGACCAATAGCGTGAGAGTACGGTTTTTTCTATTTCTTAGGAAAACCATTGACCACCAAACGTTTTAATTACGATATTCGTGACCACCAAACGATTCCGCGTCGATTGAGCCGTATGAAAGTCAATTTGATTAATAAATAATGTTTATTCATCAAATTACCGAGCCAACGTCACGGAGTCATGCGACCAATGGCGTGAGAGTACGGTTTTTTCTATTTCTTAGGAAAACCATTGACCACCAAACGTTTTAATTACGATATTTGTGACCACCAAACGATTCCGCGTCGATTGAGCCCTATCAAAGTCAATTTGGGTGATAAATACAATTGTTCCGACTAGTGGCACAGAGGTGATATGTCCGGCATTATGCGCATACGGTTTTTTTCTATTTTCTAGGAAAACGGTTGACCACCAAACGTTTTAATTACGATATTTGTGACCACCAAACGATTCCGCGTCGATTGAGCCCTATCAAAGTCAATTTGGGTGATAAATACAATTGTTCCGACTAGTGGCACAGAGGTGATATGTCCGGCATTATGCGCATACGGTTTTTTTCTATTTTCTAGGAAAACGGTTGACCACCAAACGTTTTTATGATGATATTCGTGACCACCAAACGATTCCGCGTCGAATGAGCTATAAAAAAGTTAAATTGGTTGAAAAATAAAAATAGTCCGGCTAACTTCACACCGGAAATTTCATTTTTATTTTACAGGAAAACGACTAACCACCAAACGATCGGACTAGACTACCAAAGACCACCAAACGACCACCAATCGATTCCAATTAATGAAAGTTCGATACGTTGAAGTTGTCCGGCCAACTTCATAGAGGTCGGTTCTCCTCGTATTCTCGTAATCCGGTGTTCACCTCGCGCAAGTGCGATGCATCGGAACGAGACGTGATGCGAGTGATGCGACGCGCGTGCCCGTCACCATGGTATAAATACAAGGGTATGCTCATCCCGTGGACACCCACTGCGCAGTCAAAGTGTGACGTCACACTCGGCTAGAATCTGATTGGACCCATTGGACCACAATTAAATATGGCCCTGGTGCTTCGACACACTAGGTATTAAAACATGCGAGCTACCAATTGTCAATGATCTAGATTGGTTACAATTTATTTCCCGAGAGAAATGCATGTACCCATCGTCTGATCTTTTAAAAGCTGCACATATTATGAACACAGAATTCTCCAAGTATCACGGTTCAAAGCTTAGTAAAGACAAATTCATCTTCAAGAAACTTACGGATAAAATAGAAATTGCATTAAAACCTATCGAACTGCCAAGAGAGGTCTTGCTATGTCTTGTTAGGACAAGAACCTACATTAGGGTACGCGAAATTAATCGAACCATTGCTGTACAAAATAGATTTAAGAATAAGAAAAAAAAGTTAACCAAATTTACGAATAATAAATCTTTTTCATAGCATCTTTATATATGTTGTTATTATTATTGTTGTTATTTAATCCCTATAAAGTGATATGAGGAGGAAAGCTGTCAAACAAAGTAAAAAAAATATTAACATTTTTATATATTTGTTTTGTAAACTTTTCTATATTTATTAAGTTTATAATGTTTATTTATATTATATTTTATTACAGAGTATTTATTAATTCATAAACTATTACTTTACAACAGATTTTTTCCCTGCAAACTTGAAATTAAAATAATATATCTGACGAGAATGCCGCTAACATAAGCTGTTTGGAAACAGCAGTTTTAAATTTACCGCTTATCTGTGACGTCACACTTCGACAATTCTGATTGGTCGCGTGCGCAAGAGCATACCCTTGTATTTATACCATGCCCGTCACGTCCGCTTCCACAGCCCACACAGTCGTCCGTACTCGGTCGTCTGAATTAGTCTGAAATCTGACTCCACGAAATATGTAAATACGCGGTCGCGTGCGCGCGCTCACGTATCGGCGTTCGATTCTCGTTCGAGTTTCACGTGTCTTTCCGCCGCGTCGCGAATCGCGAGGCTGACAATAGTGACAATCCACTTAATCGCGACTCTACCTTAAGTGTCCGCGGCCGCCGCGTCGAGCCGATGTCGGAGGTGCGCAAGAGAACGACTGTCGGCGACGCGACGTCGTCAGCGGCAGCGTCGCGGGACGTCAGCGATGATCAGGTAAATTGACGAGATTCCTATCCTTCCGTCGTTCTTTTTTTTCCGTGTCGCGAACATTCCGAAGGGAATTCTGGCGTCCACAGCAGTCCACAGTGTCGATATTTACGCGACCGCCGTTCAACGGCTTCGGCTATCGATCTGCGCTGTTGGCACGACGTACGGGCGGTTATTTGTTGACACGTATTTGACAGCTACTACTAACACATCGTGCGTGGTTTCGGATGCCGCGCTACGGATACGGATAAGTCTGTACGTGTCACGGATATGTAAAGGCCTTCATAAAGGCTCAGACACAATGAGAAAAATAAGGAATAAGGGAATGTCGCATCTCACTTCAGTACACGTACATTAAAGTAAGATGCAACACGCCTTATTCCTTATTCCTTTATTTTATTCCTTATTTTTCTTGTGTCTGAGTCCTAACGCATACACAAACGCATCCTCGGTATTCGCGCGTACGCACACACGCGGGTGCGCAACTGCGCACGCGAAGTAAATAATGCATTTTTCCCGGTTGGGATGGGTGACGGGGGGGGGGTGTTTTGGAGTAGATCAGCTGCCCGAGACAAGCGAGAGATATAATGGAGGATTCACACTGCGTCCGATGTTCGACGTACGACGATCCGACATCCAATAGGAAATTTTTGTCTCTAATAATAAATTCTGTTATTGGATATCGGATCGTCGTACGTCGAACATCGGACGTGATCGGACGCAATGTGAATCTTCCATAAGTAACGGCGCCGACGATTTCTCGTTGAAGAACGAAGTCGAGCTTATTGGATCACACGAGGTTCGCATGATTGCGTCCCGAGGGGGTGACGGGAGAAATGAGAGAGAAAACCTTTAACCTTTAACGCGCCTACTTGCCACCACTCGTTCTTTCGTCCTTCCTTCGTCCTCCCCTGGGTCCGCCGCTCGCGACGATCGTAAAGTTTGCGCGACGATTTTTTAATTAGATAAATGTATCCTCGCGTGTTTCTACGATGCATTTTAATTGCCGCGAATATTTAATTTCCACGTAACACGATACTGTTCTATCTTTTGATTCCATTTTATTTCATTCCATTCTTCATTTCGATATTAGGGGTATTTACAACAAATGTGCATATTTGTATATGTGAAAATAATAGGTATAGATATTTATGTAATATGTCTGTGATTTTAACGAGAATATTTGGCGTTTACACGATAAAATATAATTTACATCTACGTGTATACAATGTAAATTGTGTTTAACGTGTCATCTATGTAAACAATGAATAATCCATATCTATAATTCATCGAACATTTTATATTCGAATTAGAAATACTGGAATTTATGTTTTGGTTGTTGTATTTTTAGTGCTATTAGGTATTTAGTAAATTTAGTTTGAGCACAATTTTCAAGATGATATAAAAAATTAATAAATACTTTTAAAAATTCTAATTTTATAGCTGTGATAAAAAGAAATATTTCTACGTATTATGTGTGTTGCAATGGTGAACTAACAAGCAATACTGCCTTTTGTCGTTTAAAGGCTCATAGGTCACAGCATACATCATAATATTTCTATATTTAGTCTCATGTCTTATATTCAGAATTGTACCGTAAATTTCAAGATTACATCTACATGGATTATTTACATATTGTTCACGTTATGTTTGCACGAACTTTTTTCATTAAACAATCTAATGTAAATTATTATAAATTGACAGATTGATTGACTAATTTATATTAATTTTTCCTAACTGTATTTTTGCAAATAGTCCTTCAAAAATAAAAAGTAGTTTTAGACTAGATCATTCTATGCGTTTCGGTTATAATTTATTAACTGTACAATGACATATAAGAGTTACATATGATACTATAAAAACTATGTTATTAACGCTAACCTTCCTGTGAGCTTTTAAATGATGAAGCAGTATTCCTTAATTCACGGTTTGCAACACACTACATAATGGTTTTTTTAAGTATAAAACCATTATTAATTTTTCATAGCATCCTAAAAGTTGTGCCCAAACCAAGTAATAGCACTGTAAATAAAATTGCAAACAAAATATTAACTTCTGATATTTTTGACGAAATACGAATTTCCGATAATTTAATTAGAGATTATTCATTGTTTACACAGATGAGTCATCTCAGTGAGATGACACGTTAAGCATACTTCTCATTGTATACATGTAGATATATAGATTATTATATTTAAAGCGTGAAGGCCTCCGTACAATGAAAAATATAAGGAACAAGGAACAGATATTAGCGATTAGGACTAAAGAATCAAGAATAAAGTTGGATGCACGATGAAAAATACATGCAGGCAACAGAAACAGGGAATAACACAGGCGATAGATTTTTAACCTATCGGAAGCCGTGTATTAATGCTACACCAGCTTTATTCCTGATTTCTTATTTCTAATCACTAATGTCCCTAATGTCCTTGTTCCTTATATTTGTCATTGTGCAGGAGCCTTAAAAATCCAATTTTTCTTATATGTTATAATGTACTGTTAATAAATAACTTAAATGCATTTAATCTAATTTACTAAAACTTTTTATTCTTGTGTAGGATTGTTCGCAAAATTACAGTTCAAAGAAGTCAATTAATTAATTAATCATTTAATTTATAATAATTTACATTATTTATAATGAAAAAAATTTGTGTTAACATAACGTAAAAAATGCATGTAGAGTAATCTTGAAATTTATAGGAATCCTGGTTTTAACTCTGATTTGCATACTCTGAATTATGCTATGCTCAGAATTATGAAATAAAATATTACTACTATCTATACTTTTTTACTTTTGAATATATGTATCTTTGACTATCTTCTATAGTTATTAATTTAGATGCGAAAGAATTAATACTCCTAAAATAAAATATTTACCTTACAAGTGTTTCCTTATATAAATATCTATTATAATAAATACTTGGAATGTGTTTGTTAGTATATTTAAAGATATATTTAATGATACATATTTAATGAGATGTGTGTATGTGTTAACACACGGTTTAACGTTCAGTATAATTTACGTCAATAACTTTTTTTACTTCCATTCAGAAAGAAGATGTTGAATCTGAAGACGATGCGAAATTGGAGGTGGAGGACTTGGCGAAAACTCTACCTCAAGGAACTGACCATACCCCGCACATTTTAAGTTCCATTCTTTCCGGTCTTCCAGATCGGTAAATATTATTCTTCATTTGAAGTGTGTAATTACTTTATTTTAATTCTATATGAACTTCTAATGCTGTGATTTCTTGCAGTTGGCGAAATTGGATAATTAGAACTATTTTCACTTGGTTTATGATAGCCGGGTTTTGTCTCATTATTTATGGGGGTCCGTTGGCATTGATGATTACAGTAAGTTTGCTTCTAAATATTTGTACAATTAAGTAATACAATGTATCTTTGTATTTGTGCGTGTGTAAAAGATTAATATTTTATATCTCTTTTTATAGACGTTGATTGTGCAAGTAAAATGCTTCGAAGAGATTATTAATATTGGATACGCTGTATATAGAATTCATGGTCTACCATGGTTCAGATCTTTATCGTGGTATTTTTTGATTACCTCGAATTACTTTTTCTACGGGGAAAATTTAATGGATTATTTTGCAGTGGTGATTAATCGAACGGTAAGTGTTACCTTTTCCAATCTGAGTCGCAAACTTCATAAAAAGAAAATATTGATCCTTGTGTGTGCAAAGTTGTATAATTCATACAAGTTACGTGCTTATATAAATGCTACTTGTAATGTTTTCAGAAAGAAAAAATACCATTTGTAAAACGCATTATAGCGTTAGTTTAAATCAATAGCAAAGCCTTAACAAGCCTTATCTCAATACTTTTGTTATGGCTTTATCATTGTGTGAGGCTTTCTTATTAAAGTTATTTAATATAGAAATAATAGAGTGGAGAAAATAATATTAAGAATACTTGGTTAAATTAGTATACATGTTATGATCAAAGCCCGAAACGCGGGCAGTTCTAGGATTGACTAATTAATTCTGCCGAACAACCAAGCGTCTTGGTCAAAGTCAATCCTAGGAATGCCGCGTTTCGGGCTTTGATCATAATATACATATCATATACGCACGCAACATATATGATGCAAATAATAATTTTATTCTTTATTGTCTTTAGGGATATCTACGTGTGCTTGTTACATACCATCGATTTGTCTCATTCTGTCTTTATATCGTTGGCTTTGTATGGTTTGTACTCTCTCTCGTGAAAAAATATTATATGAAGCAATTCTCCCTATTTGCTTGGACGCATGTCGTGTTACTTATTGTCGTAACACAGAGCTATCTCATCATCCAGAATATATTTGAAGGATTGATATGGTATGTATATTACCTATCAAAATGATACACTGTATAAAATAATTACTTATTTTATTAATTATGTCAATTTAGGTTTATCGTACCTGTCAGTATGATTGTCATAAACGATGTGATGGCATACATGTTTGGCTTCTTTTTTGGACGAACACCATTAATAAAATTGTCCCCGAAGAAGACTTGGGAGGGCTTTATCGGTGGCGGTATTTCAACTGTCATACTTGGATTACTGGTAACGTGTTTTATGTAAATAATCAATGGAAGTAAGATCGATGATCGTGTACTAATGTAGTACTGTTGTTTAGATGTCCTACGTTATGTGTCAGTACCGCTATTTCGTCTGTCCTATCGAGTACAGCGAACCTCTGGGAAGAATGACTATGGATTGTGAACCGTCGAGCTTGTTCCAACCACAAGAATATACTTTGCCAAGTAGTTTTCAAGTGATATCAAGAATGGTAACGTATCTTTTTACATAGAATGTTTTTAATCGTATACTGTATGAATGCTCAATTATTTTTTAATACGTGCAGTTAAATGGAAAATCTACCTTGACGGTGTATCCATTTATGCTACATTCGTTGTCGTTGTCAATATTCAGCTCTGTAATTGGTCCATTTGGAGGATTCTTTGCTAGCGGATTCAAACGAGCGTTCAAGATTAAGGTAATTTAGTATTATGTCATTTGACTTATACATTTTTACATTATTATATTTTATTTTACACAATTATTTTCTTTTTATGACTTTGCAGGACTTCGGTGATGTAATCCCCGGCCATGGTGGACTAATGGATAGATTTGATTGTCAGTATTTAATGGCAACATTCGTGAATGTCTATATTTCTTCATTTATTCATACTGCATCACCTCAAAAGCTATTACAGCAGGTAAAATAATAGAGAAAATTGTAATTGTATAATTGTTTATAGTATAAGAACGAATGTTGACAATATTAATTTTTCCTTTGCATTATAAATTAATATGACAAGAAATAAGTAAACATAATTTTTTATATCTTTCGATTTAGGTTTACAGCCTGAAGCCAGAACAACAGTTGCAACTTTTCCAAACGCTAAGAGATTCGTTGGAAAATAGGGGTATGCTAAATTAATATTTTAAATAAAATTAATATTTTTTAAGTTGAAATATGTATTTAATAGCAAAACTGCTGCAGGGATTATTTTTACCTATTAGAAGATATTAGAAAAGATTTCCCGCCTTTTCTAATATTTCAGCAGATGTTATACACAGATGACAATGCAATTAGTATCAAATAATTATAATGATTTGTTAAACTGTGACGAGATGAAGTTTATTTTGTAATTTGTAGACTTGTAAGGGTCATATCATAACGTGATGGGATTATCTAATTGAAAATAATGTAGCCAGAGATGAAAATATTTCTTCCTAATCTCATTTTTCATTTAATTTTTTATTTTATTTTTTTTATAAAAGGTGTTAAATTAAAAAAAAAGTCTTCTTTAATATATTCTGTCCTCTATGAATTTCTTATTATTAAGAACTCATTTACTTTTATATACCGGAACTATGATATATAAGTTACTGAAGTAAAAATTTATAATATGTACAATGTACAAACAGTTGGGAATAGAAAGGTTGTCCGGTTGAGTTTCGGAACGCATCCTATTTATATTTAATATCCAGCTACCATGTGTCAGCAATTACCAATTTTTTTAACAGTTCAATATATTTGACATCTTGTTTGTCTACTCGTATGATGAATTACTGCGCAAGCTACGTGCATTAGTGCTTATTCACTTCCAAATGGGACAACCTTTCTGTCCCAACTGCACTACTGATTAATCTGGTTTAAAAGTAATCAGTTGGATGGATCTATCATAGTTTCAACTATTTTCGTGCATTCCACATTAGATAATCGATATTCTGTCGAATGCGATAGTTTATATTAAACTACGGCACTGTTGGAAATATGAGATATTTTTGTCTAAAAATATGAACCAAAGATAGTCTCATTATGAAGATCCTGTGTTATACATAGCAGCATTTATGCAAAATTTTCTCCATTTTCTGAAATGCCTGCTTATCGTTTTTTATCGAATATTACAAGATACAGACCAAGAGAACCAAATGCTAATTTTATGTAATTTATTCTATTTAAACGAGATATCTTTACTTATAATAAGCAGATCTCAGTAGTTTCTATTTGTAATCGCATTGTTATAGTTGCATTTAAAATTCCGTATGAAACGAATCTCGTTTGTACATATACATTATATGTTTGTTCTTTTATGTAGAATTGATGTAAAAATCTTAACGATTCTATGAATAATCTTTGTTTCGATGAAAGGCATTCTTTTTGTTAAAATTATAATGTTGATTGCTATATGTATAAGTAAAAATACCCTAACGTAATTGTATGTTACGTGTACGTACTGTCGTTAATGTTGGGTAAACGGTTCTACTTAGGAGTTTAGCATTATGCTTTCTTCTTTTTTATATCATATTCATTTAATAAAATAAAAGATTATCTCTAGAGTCATTATTATCATGTTGCATTTTAATAAAGTTATTTGTATTGTATACGATTATTATTGTTTTTACTATCATCGAAATATACGCGAGTACCTAAAAACTTTGAATGGAAGGTGTTGGATAATGACGCAGAGTCCGTTTTTTGAAAAATTTTCAACAATCATATATTTGAACATTATTTTCAATTACACATAAAAATTCAAATTCGGCTTTCAAACCGAAGTCTCGGAAAATCTGAAAAATTCTGAAAATTTCGCATACCTAGGAAATCTTAGAAGTATTTGGATATCTGAAATGTTCAAAATTCTTAAAAATATAATTATTATCTGTATAAAATAAAAAAGTAGATAAAAATAATAATACGAAGTGTTATAAAAGAAAAATATATATTTTCAAGATTTCGTGATTTTCGAAAATTTTCGGTTTGGTATGGCATCCGAAATGATTCTTTGTCATGTCATGAAATGATTCATTGTCACGAACGATCCGATGTGTCCCGAATCCGTCAATAACGTACGTCGGATATCGCATTTAAGTACAAATCTCAAAACTTTCCTGCCGTAAATATATATATAAGCACCCGTATATTTCGTATAAAACAATCCAAAACGTCTTGCCAGTTGACAAAAACTTGCTACCTTTATATGAAATTGCTTGATATATGTGAGCCGTGTGGAATGCATAAATTATTTAGCCAGTGTTACCGTGATTGTAGTACTTACGTTATATCCATAATGCTAAACTTCGAAACATTATTGTGACCTCTATATAAATCCTAGTATTTCCCAGTAAACACCAGAATATGACTGCTACATAATACAGAAACGTAATGGATATTATATATTTTCAATGTTGAGCACTTACTTGTCTAGTTTTATAACTGCGATATAAGTCTGTTTTAAAACTGTTATATTGCTGTTATTTATTGGTTACAACAGCAACATAACTTAAATATATTATACTTATTTGTATTACTGTTCTGTACAATTAGTTATATGTAAATGTCGGATCATCGCCGTTAGATGGCAACCTTTCTCATACATAAAATATGATAAACAGTGGTATAAAAACGGTATATAAATTACAGTACAGCAAAACTTGTATTAGTTGTATTGTGCACACTTTGGGATTGACAGTATATAATTACTGTCATTAATAGCAATTTTTTCCATTGAAATATAATTTATAGTAATATAGGGGAATAAAGAGTGATCAATAACCATACATTTTTTTTGTAACATAACATTTTTGTTACATAGCTGCAAGTTCGTATAAGTAGGAAATTATAACTAACATCTACATTTCGTATAACTTACACGTTATATTACGTGTTACATTTCGGTATATTAGGACTATGTAACTGTTATATATCGGTGTTTGCTGGGTATATAGTATATATATATAACACAACATAGTGAAAAAGATTATACATAAAAATAATTCAATAAAACAATTCTTCGCCAGTGATGAAATAATAAACCAAAAATGTTAATCGGCCTGATTGGCAGTAATTTATTAATATTAACGACGTTTCGACCTCTACTTTGGGTCCTTTTCAAGTTAATTTGCCAATGGTGTAACAACATAAATTGCCGAAAATACACAAATGCCATTAATAAAGTAAAACAAAGTACAGATATTAAACTTACAGATCATTGTGTGTCAAAGTTATAAAAATTTTTTTTAACTTGAAAAGGACCCAAAGTAAAGGTCGAAACGTCATTAATATTAATAAATTACTACCAGTCAGGCCAATTAATATTTTTGGTTTATTATAAAAATAATTATTCAGACAAAATCAATCTCTATTTATTAATCGCATTTTCCACTAGCTGGAAAAATAGAAAATTGATAAATGGAAATGGAGAGAGATCTGTCTACCACGTTTGTATTAGTGTAGTGAACAATTCTGTGGTGTATTATACAATTGATAAAAAATATGGTCCTATAATTATCTAATTTGCCTTACCGTGCAATATTGTGGAAACATCTAGGCAAACACTAATTGAAAAACAATCTTAGGAATGAAATCTTTTCGACAGATATTAGTTAGAAATTACTTTATTGTGCTCCCAATTAGTTCCGATACTGTCCTACAATTGTGCCAATCGTGCTTGATAAATATAGATTTCTTACGTAAATTATATGCGCTGAATTGATATGGCACAATCAAAACTAGCTTTGCGTAATTAGATCAATATAAATTATATGTACGATACAATATTATGCGGTACATACTGCTAAAGTATGATGCTCAGATCTGATTATTGTTATTGTTTTGAAATGTTGAATGAATTGCGCTTAATTCAACAGACATACAATCATTTCTATCGATTCATGCAATCAATTCATTTCTATTACTTCACACTTCGATTTTAATTTTAGTGTCGCCGTTGCCGTATAACGATAAATATTGTGGCATTATTTCTTCGTTCAATATTTCAAGGCTATTTCAATTAAGGTTTGAGCAAATCTCAAAAAGAGAATCCGAAAGAAAATTTATCACCTGTAATTATACAATTATATATAAAATATGTCCATATATGTTTTCTTTCTCTTGTATAATCTCTGTTCGTAAATACAAGAAAAATAATAAGAATTTAAAAAATTATTTTTGCATTAATTTTTTTTCTTTTTTTACAAGAAAGTTAAGTTTGAAGACATGAGAAAAAATTGCCTACATATAATATAATTATACATACGAACAAAGATTGTACAAAAAAAAGAAAAAATTTACATAAACATATTTTATACATAATTATATATGAACTTTTTTTCCTGGGAATATACATGTCTAATTAAAAACTTTGAGTTTGTAGATGCCTTTTTACTTATAAACGTTTTCTATAGCGAAAAACTTACGAGGCATTAGAGAGATATAATGATAAATGGATCAAACATATATTATATATACATGTATATTTATTTAATAGAAAATATAAGAGAAAAAGTATATATAAATGTATAGAGTATAGATGGAAGTTACTCGAAGAACTATGTTACAAATTATATACAATTTTAAATTCGGGATAACCTGAGTTTTAATATATGATGATATATTTATGTAGCGATAAAAAAAATAAAATCCTGAAAGATTAACGCTGTTAAACACAATCGTTTTATTATACATTTCACCGTTCCGCTATTACACAAAATTATTTTATTTCGTTGCCATCTATATTACATTATTATGTTACAATCGAATTCCTCTATCTAAGATTATTAAGCGTTTTCTTTATTTTCCCGATCTTTCTTATGCATATCGGTTCGTAATCATAAAATGTAAATAGTAAAAGAAAAAAATTTTTGAAAAGAATAGAGATTTTAGAACAGAGTTTAGAGTTTAAAATTTTTCGTTTTTCTCCTTTTTCTATTTATCGGAAGCTAATTGGCTGTTACGTCGTGAGCTGTCGTCATATTCCCCTAACGTTACCATGCTGTACAGATCTAGGATTAGGCTTATTATCATCGATAAATATTAAATCTTCTTTCCATTATATTCCTTTTGAATTTCGTTTGTTCTTTAGTTTCCTCTTTCTCGGTATGTGTGTGTGTATACTGTGTATAGGTGAATAATGTCCGTTTCTTGGCTTGATATTGCTGAAGCGGATTAGTTCAAGTATTACTGCATGAGTTTAGGGTGAGTTTAACGTGCAAATTATGGGTTTAGGCGTGTAGGGTTTAAGGGGTAGTTTTTCTAGAAGAAATTAAAAAAGTATGGAATAAGGAATTAACAGTGTCACGCGTTAAGTTAAAAAAGTTGGTATGAGTGTGTTTAAGGTATATTGTAAACCAAGTCCATTTCATGGCTTTGTATAGCTGAAATTAAATAAACGTACGTAGTTTCCTCTTTCTCTTCATTTGTAGCATTTCACTTTTAGACAATGCTACAGAGGATTAAAACAGTCAGTGTTTGTTCAAAATTATTCAAAATTAACAATTCAAAAATAAGTGAACTATCAGTAATAGGTTAGGAGACACACCTTCCGCCATGATACTGAGTGCGTTCCTAAAGATATCGAGTTTTAAATCGAACTTGAGATCTGAGGGTGCCATTACATGGAGCGCGGAAACGCGGAAACGCGGAAACGCGGAAGCGCGGAAGACAAAATTTACTAGATTTCCGTCGATCCGTTCCGTCTGTTTTGAATGCCTTAATATTACATGGAGCATATTTTGAGCGGAAAAGCGGAACGGAGAATTATAAAATATTAATTTTTAACGGTATTTATTGATCAAAATGCTTGTATTCAATAAATAAACTGAAAAGATAAGCATACTAATACAAATTGCAATGAATTAAGTCAACACACATTTAATAAAGGAATATAAATGTCAAGTTATTACCAGATTGTTCCGCTTTTCCGCGCAGATTGTGCTCCATGTAATATAAAGAGAAATAAACTTGCGGAACGAGCGCGTCAAATATTCGTTCTTTTTCTCTGTACCTTTGCACTCAGATACCTCAGGTAGGTTATGTATTTTTACAATATGTTTATAATATATAATATATTTATAATATATTTAAAATATTTTGTAGACATTTCTCCGTAAAGTTGGAAAAGTGATTTAATTGGTATAAACTATTCGGTAGAACAAGCGCATAAGTGCCCTTCCGCGAGTCGGGCACGATCACCGGATGCGGCACGTAGATGATCGAGTAGAGTTGCTCGTTGATCCTCACGTCGTCTCGCATCTTCCTGCCCAGCAGCTTCCAGATGTGATTGAGATCGGAGCCGAACTTCCGCAGCTCGTCGTCCTCGATGTTCTGCAGGAACTTGGGAGTGGCCGTCCAGTCAGCCGGGTCCCAGTCCTCGAACTCGTGGCCGGGCATCTCGAACGTGTCGTTGACGAACTTCTCCACCTGGTGCTTGTTCGGCGCGTAGTTCATGCTTTTAGCCGTGAAGCTCCTGGTACAGGCTAGTGGCACGTGTGAAAGACTCGACGTGTGAAGTGTCGACTCCAGTTCCGTGGGAAGATTCTGCGGCAGGCAGGACACGCAGCTCTGCTGCACCTCGTTGCTGGCCCTCCTCAACGTCCAGTCTCTGACGTAGACTGCGGTCGTCGCGATCTACCGACGCCGGTCTTGGAATAATTCGAGCAGTTCTGACCGGGACATTTCTGTATCGCGTTGGTGTGACTCCTGCCAACTTGCGACGAGCTTTCTTTGGATGAGCACTTGGCCGGGGTCTTGGTACAAGCGGATGCGCAGGTCGTCATCGTTTCGTCTGTCCTGCAGGGCTAGGTGGCTCGATCACGACAAAAGTGGTGTCCGTCAAGTATATCATGGATCCAAATATCATGTTAATGATTATTATGAAGTTTCTTATTCAAGCAAGAGATGAACCGATGAGACATGCAGAAATAACAATGAAAAAAGTTACTGCAATGTATTACTTGTACTTGCGTTACAAGAAATTGGAAGAGCAAAAGAATCGAAGAATATGGGTACGACCTATTTTTACCGAAGAAAGAAGACTTGCACAAGGTGACAGCAACAATTTACTTGTGGAGATGCAATTGACAGATCCCGAAAAATATTTTAACTATCTCAGAATGTCATCAACAATCTTCAACGAGTTACTCAAGATTGTTGGACCATTGATCGAAAAACAAACAGCAGTTCAAAAACCAATACCGGCTAGGACGAGATTAGAGGTGACTATACGTTGGTTGGCATCAGGTGACAGCATGATGTCGCTATCATATGCTTATCGCATTGCCCAATGCACACTATCACATATTATTCCGGAAACGTGTGAAGCAATTTGGATCTCTCTACAGAAGAAGGTTATGGTTGATCCAACTGAAGAAAATTGGAGTAGGATTGCAGAAGATTTCGAACTGATATGCCAATTTCCACACTGCATAGGCGCTATCGATGGAAAGCATGTCGAAATTCAGGTATGTATATTATGAATTTATTTACAATAATTCAGGTTCAATATATTACACATTAATAATGCAATGACATATGTGAAATGAGAAATATATATATCACAATAATGGTTCTCAATTTGCAGGCACCGCCTCGTAGTGGCTCATGCTACTACAACTATAAAGGAAGGCACAGCATAAACTTGCTCGCAGTAAGTGATGCCAAGAACCGTTTTATTATTGTGGATATTGGAGCTGAGGGAAGGCAAAGCGACGGAGGTGTTTTCGAAAACAGCGGATTACCACATCTACTAGAAACGAATGCTCTCCATATTCCTCTACCTACACATCTAAATCATATGGATTCGGATTTTCCGTACGTTTTATTGGGAGATGAGGCCTTTCCTCTGAGATCATATATGATGCGACCGTACCCTCGCAGTAGACAGCTGAATATCAACAGAAAAATTTTTAACTATCGCCTGAGTCGAGCAAGGAGAACAGTAGAATGTGCTTTCGGACTTTTGGTTGCAAGATGGAGAATATATCGTCGACCTCTTGTTGCATGCACACGTACTGCTGTAAAAGCTGTACAAGCAACGGTTGTCTTACATAATTTTATTATTAATAATGAATTAAATCTACCATTTACAGCAAGACGGTATTCTAATATGCGAGAAGAAGAACACAATCTCCTAATTACAAGTACCGGACTTACAGCTGTAAATCATAGAAATGTTTCGCAAAAGTCTACAGCATTGAAAATTCGAGATAACTTTGCTCATTATTTCGAACATGTAAATCCTCTACCATGGCAGTTGGACAAAGTTTTAACTAACAACTTTTAAAACATAGTTTCTCCATTTAATGCATTGTATTCGTAAATAAAATATTTTGTGAATATATAATTCGAAAGTTTTTTGCCACACAATATTTGTATGTAGCCTGTTTTGACGATCTATATTTCTATAGTTTAATAATTTGTACAATGTAATAAATCGAATAAAAAAATATTTTATTTTATATATATATATAATGAAATATATAAAAAAATATATCAAGAAAGTAATATTTTTATTAGGGATTCTCTCGCTCCGCAAGTTCCATATCCTCCTCTTGGATAGCAATATCCATCATTCTTCTTTGCAGATTTCTGCGTCGTAAGTAGGGTAGTCGGCGTAAAATGTCACCAAGCTGATCTAAATAGCTGTCCACTACATCACGTTTCTTCCGTGACGTTTCATCAATTATATTGAGAAATTTAGTTTCCATATCAGCTTGCCTTTGTGCAATCTTTGCTTCTGTAAATAATAATATATGCCTAATTAATAATCTGTACTTAATAATGCATGATGAGTATCTAAAATACATGAAACCAAAAGACAATTGCCGCATACTTTTCTTTCTCGCCTCTGACGGTGAACATGATTTTCGTGATGATGCGTTTGATGTACTTGCAACGTCCATCGTGGAATCATCACAAGTGAAGTAGTCTGCATCAGCCATGTCATTCCTTTGCATATCATTGTCATCAAGATGGGATGAATTCACTTCCAAAAGGGGCTGGATGGAGCTGACAGTCCTGGAAACAAAATAATTTTACAAATTATGACATTCAATTGCACGCAATTTGAATGTTTGTAAAATCTCAGTTGAAAGATAATATAAATACTTACGGTGCTGTCTGTAGAGTATCGTCGAGAAATTTCATTTCTTCGTAATGAGCAAAAGAACTACGTAATGGATGGCCAGATTCCGCCCCAGAACCACTTCGTACGTATCCACGCATTTTCTTTCTAGCCTTTGTATACTGATCTCGAAGGTTTTTCCATTTCTGTTTTGCTTCTTCCATAGATAGAGATCCTATGATATTGTACAGAAAATCGTAAATTATTTACTTTATCATGCAAATAATATAATTCATATAAATAATTAAAGAATGATCTCACCATCAAATATGTTTACAATTTCTTGCCAAAGATTGTCTTTTATTAATTTTGTCCTATCTTTCAATGGAATAGAATGGTCCCACAAAGGCCTTCGGGTACGAACTAATTCAATCAGCAACTCATCTTGTGTGAGTGCAGACTGTACATCTCTTTCTTTCGTATGCGGTATATTTTCAGTTTCATGTCTTTTTCCTTTAAAATAAATAAAAATAATAATGACTTAAATTACCATAAAATGACTCAATTATCTGTTCTAGTGGATCAATAATTAATTTTTTACAACATTTCAATGCTTGTGTGTACTTAATAAGTTGTTTAACACTATCCCATATGTAAAATATACATTGTCAAAACCAAAATTTATTAATGTGTAATAATAATTATTTATAATAGCATTCACCATTTTGTAAAGTTATTATGTCCCTCAAGGAAGAACTTTATATGTAATATATATATATATATTACAATTATCTTCCATTATAATACGGTAAATTAAACTAAAACGTTATTTAACATACTTATAGTGGCCACGGCATTTTCGTCAACATTTATGGCCTCAGTATTTTCATCATATGCACTAAAACAATGATGGTCTAAAATTGTTCCACATGATCCACGTAAAATGAAACCGCAGTATCCACACTTTATAGCCTGCAAACATATACAAGTGTTTAATTATCTTTATATCACATAAAGTGAGGTTATGACTTCATTCAGTAGGTATTAATATTAATTTTTTTAAAATTTGATTTAAGCGTTATGTCAATTTATTATTAATTTACAAATACTATAATATACTTAATACTCGATACTCAAATACTTACTGGGCCGTTCATTATAATAAACGTTTTAACACTTCTTTATATATCTGTTTGCACTTCTTGGCACACACACACACACGAAACAGTCAAAACACGCATAAATTCCGCTGTTCCGCTCAAATGAGATAGAAAGAAGCGACGGAAACGCGGAATCTAGTTACTTTCTTTCCGCGTTTCCGCGTTTCCGCGTTTCCGCGCTCCATGTAATGGCACCCTGAGGGTGCCATTACATGGAGCGCGGAAACGCGGAAACGCGGAAGCGCGGAACAGAATAGTAACTAGATTCCGCGTTTCTGCGAGTTGAGTCCCGCACGTTTGAACGGAAAAGCGGAATCCGCTATTATCGTGTATGTATGTATGTATGGCTGCGTTTCGATATTCACTGCCAGTACTTAACGCAGCCTATGTATGTACCCTGGCTTGCATATAAGATATACTTCATAATAACCATCAACATAATGTTTGGATCTATAATATTATACTGCCACTTTTATTAAATAATAAAGTAATCGAAGAGTATGTGTAAAAGCTTTTTTTTCAATGTGATTAAACAGCTCCGAAATTTGATGGAGTATACTGTATCCGCGTTGACAACGGATTTTGACGCGTTCGTTCCGCGAGTTTGTTTCTCCTTATATTACATGGAGCACAATTTGCGCGGAAAAGCGGAACAGTATAGTGACAAATAGACATTTGTATTCATTTCTTAAAATTGTGTTCACTTAATTCATTGCAATTTTTATTAATATGCTTATCTTTTCAGCTTATCTATTGAATACAAGCATTTTAATCAATAAATACCGTTAAAAATTAATATTTTATAATTCTCCGTTCCGCTTTTCCGCTCAAAATATGCTACATGTAATATTAAGGCATTCAAAACAGACGGAACGGATCGACGGAAATCTAGTAAATTTTGTCTTCCGCGCTTCCGCGTTTCCGCGTTTCCGCGCTCCATGTAATGGCACCCTATACCTAGGCCTTAGGCAATAGGCAATAGGAACCAAAGATGCCAACTTTACGTTTCAGCAGCCATCTTCAAGCCAGTGCTGCCAGCGCTAAAAATCTATAGTTTACGTTACATACACTATAGATTTTCAGTTGACTCGGTACTCGCTTCTCGCTACGTGAGAGGGATATTGTCGCGGGAGAACACTGTGTGCCGATTGGTCATTTCGAATTGCATGCATTTATCGCATGGTATCATCGTGCTCTCGCGGTATCACGCGATCTCGTCGCGTGATAACCTTCTCCTCACATTTCGCCGTTTTTCGCGACGACACATTGAATCCTGAAGTTTCTCTAAACGCGATAAAGATACAAATTGAAGTTTTCAATGCGAAGAAAATTATTATTCCTGACAGGAGTTATTTTTAAGAGCTGAAGTGAAGTACTTAAGTATGGGCAAGTACGAAAAAGACAAACGAAAATATTGTAAGGAGTGGGAGTCCACCGAATGGGCTAAAGGTAAACTTGTGTATTTTACAAATGATACTGTAAAGAGTGTAAAGCATGAATGCGAGCCTTTGTACATACTACATATGTATATAATGTGGTGCTTTATTTCGTATTCGATAATTTCGATACCGTGTTTAACGTTGAGATAAAACCGTTATTGTAGGATGGTTGCAACACATTGACTCGGCAAAATACAAGAATCCGAACGATCCAAACGAAGCTTATTGTAAAATTTGCGATCAATCATTGAGACGTCATCTTTCGGATCTTCAAAAACATGCACGTTCGAAAAAGCACAGGGAGAATTCTGCAGTGTTGAACAGGACAAAATATAAATCTTTGATGAGCCACGGTAACAGCCATTGAGATTGATTCCATGTTTTCATTCTCCAGCCTTATCCTCAAAAGTTCATCCGTTACACGTTAAGCTGGAGGATATAAAGCTGAGAATGTTTTAAATAATAGAAACACAATGAACTATAGTGCAGAATTCTTGTATATTTATATGATTTATCTTTTATTATTTGAAGGATATCAGGCTACAATAACTGCAGAGAAGAAAATCGTGGATATAAAGCTAGCATTATATATAACAACCCTAATGAAAATTCTCTTATGAGAACTCATACGATCTCTCTTACGAGATCTTAAATGAAAACGCATATGAGATATCCAACCAAAACATCATATGACAGCGCATACGAGATCTCAATCAATATTGCATATGAGATATCATATAGTATCACATATGAGATATCATTTAATATTATTAAAAAAATTTTATATGACATCGCATACAATAGGGCTCTGCGTTCGGAAACGTCACCCGGGTACACACGGGTATGTATACTCACTCGCTGAGATAGAAAGAGAAGGAAGTATACTCGTACGCTCTCGGGTGACGTTCTGAACGCAGCCTATCACATGCGATGCCATGTAAAATTGCATGTAACATCTATTTCTTATATAAAGTGTAACAAATCTAATGAAAATACATTTAGCTGTAATATTTTTTTAACATAAATGTTTTTGCAGTTTTAAACATAAATTATTAATATATAGAAAAAGAATTATAAAGAATATATAGAGAAAGAGCCGGGATTTAGTTGCACATTTCGGGCCGATTCCCGAGGCGACGCCGACGCCTTTTGTACCCCCATTACTTACCGCTCGAGGCTCAGCGGCCGAGCCGCCGATCGCTCACGTGACGCGTAATCTCAGGCGAAGTATTCTCGCTATTTGTAGAATAAATTTCAATCTACTGGTGTTTTATATGATTCACGCTTGTTGAAGTATAAAAAATTGAAATTTATACATGTAATATGTATATATATTATATGTGAGGTACAAGAGGGTGGCAGTGTGGTCTTGTGGTAAAGCGCCAGACTCGTAATCCCGAGAACCCGGGTTCGAGTCCACCTAACCACAGGAATTTTTATATTCCAAACTGCACCTCTCCGCACGAGTGGGGCTCGTGCGGAGAAACTGGGCTATCTTTCGGAGGAGACATGGAGAAATTAAATGTACTTCTTTGTATTTAGAAGAATAAGAAACTTCATGTAAAGCTCTTTCTCCATAATTGTCTTTGTATCTGATCTTGTTCAGATATTAAATTAAATTAAATTAAATTTGAAATTGGTCGTCAAGCTAGAGGAGCTTGGGAGTTTTTTTTTTATAATTTAGTAATTTAATAAAAACGCCGCTTGTTAAAGTATAAAAAAAATAAAAAAAAAAAACTCCCAAGCTCCCCTAGCTTGACGACCAATTTCAAATTTAATTTAATTTAATTTAATTTCTGAACAAGACCAGATACAAAGACAACTGTATCAGAATTGCCAAGAGCGAGCAGTGGCACTGGAGAAAGAGCTTTATATGAAGTTTTTTATACTTCTAAATACAAAGAAGTACATTTAATTTCTCCATGTCTCCTCCGAAAGATAGCCCAGTTTCTCCGCACGAGCCCCACTCGTGCGGGGGGTGGCAGTTTGGAATATAAAAATTCCAATTCCTGTGGTCAGGTGGACTCGAACCCGGGTCCTCGGGATTACGAGTCTGGCGCTTTACCACAAGACCACCCTCTTGTACCTCATATACATTATATACATATTACATATTACATGTATAAATTTCAATTTTTACACTTTAACAAGCGTGATCATATAACACAAAAGTATATTGAAATTTATTCTACAAATAGCGAGAATACTTCGCCTGAGATTACGCGTCACGTGAGCGATCGGCGGCTCGGGCCGCTGAGCCTCGAGCGGTAATGGGGGTGTAGGCGTCGGCGTCGCCTCGAGAATCGGCCCGAAATGTGCAATTAAATCCCGGCTGTTGCCAAAGTTGAAATTTTTTTATTCTGAAAAACTATAAGTCTAAATTAATAAACAATATTTTATTTTAATTTATTTGAAAGTATATTTAAAAAATACATTTTTGTATTTACAAAAGATTAATATTTACATGTTATACGCAATTGATTAAAAAGTTTAATAGGGTATTAATAATGATACAAATTTGGCAATGTACAAATATAATAATTCATATTTACTTTTATAAATACGCAAACTTGAACAATTTTTACTGGTTTCTATTCCTATAATTTCATGGCCAATAGTTACGTACGGAATTTATAAATTTACATAAGGAAGCTGATGTGTTGACAATATTACAAAGAGTAATTTCTTTATTAGTTGTATTGTCAACTAAGAAGTATTTATCCGGATAAACGTATTATCTGCACAACAATGCGAAAACCATATTGTCAGAACGTATTGTTCTTTTCTG